>NW_027212597.1:110000-116713 GCF_041682495.2 Bombus fervidus | reverse complement strand
GACGGGCGTACGCGGCGCGGCTCGGCGAGGCACACACGGTGTACGTACGAAGAGAAGAAGAAGAAGTTTCGCTACGTACGTCGTGCGTAGCGATTTTTTTTTCTTTAAAAAGAAAAAAAGTCTGTGGTGGACTTGGTGTGGTGGCGTGTGTACGCACGAAAAAGAAATTTTTCGCTACGTGCGGCTGTCATCGATAAGATGATGGTCGTGCGTAGCGATTTTTTTTTCTTTAAAGTCCAAAAGCAATACGCCGCTGGACTTTGAATTTTTTTAAGTATGCTTGAGAAAGCAATACGCCGCTGGACTTTGAATTTTTATATGCTTGAAAAAGCAATACGCCGCTGGACTTTGAATTTTTATATGCTTGAAAAAGCAATACGCCGCTGGACTTTGAATTTCTATATGCCAGCAAAAGCAATACGCCGCTGGACTTTGAATTTTTTTATATGCCGGCAAAAGCAATACGCCGCTGGACTTTGAATTTTTATATGCCAGCGAAAGCAATACGCCGCTGGACTTTGAATTTTTATATGCTTGAAAAAGCAATACGCCGCTGGACTTTGAATTTTTATATGCTTGAAAAAGCAATACGCCGCTGGACTTTGAATTTCTATATGCCAGCAAAAGCAATACGCCGCTGGACTTTGAATTTTTTTATATGCCGGCAAAAGCAATACGCCGCTGGACTTTGAATTTTTATATGCCAGCAAAAGCAATACGCCGCTGGACTTTGAATTTTTTTATATGCCGGCAAAAGCAATACGCCGCTGGACTTTGAATTTTTATATGCCGGCAAAAGCAATACGCCGCTGGACTTTGAATTTTTTATATGCCGGCAAAAGCAATACGCCGCTGGACTTTGAATTTTTATATGCCAGCGAAAGCAATACGCCGCTGGACTTTGAATTTTTATATGCCGGCAAAAGCAATACGCCGCTGGACTTTGAATTTTTTAAGTATGCTTGAAAAAGCAATACGCCGCTGGACTTTGAATTTTTTTATATGCCGGCCAAAGCAATACGCCGCTGGACTTTGAATTTTTTATATGCCGGCAAAAGCAATACGCCGCTGGACTTTGAATTTTTATATGCCAGCGAAAGCAATACGCCGCTGGACTTTGAATTTTTATATGCCGGCAAAAGCAATACGCCGCTGGACTTTGAATTTTTTAAGTATGCCCGCAAAAGCAATACGCCGCTGGACTTTGTCGCGTGCGCTTGAAAAAGGAATTTCGCTGCGTACGGCCTTAGATGGTCGTACGTAGCGATTTTTTTTCCTTTAAATCAATTTTCGTCGAGTGCGATTCAAAAGCAATACGCCGCTGGACTTTGTCGTTGGCATAAAAAAAAAAGCAATACGCCGCTGGACTTTGTCGTTTTCAAGCAAAAACCAATACTCCGCTGGAATCGACAATTTAATTCCAAACACAATTTCGCTACGTACGGCCGTCGATGCGAACGATGGTCGTACGTAGCGATTTTTTTTTCCTTTAAATCCAATAGAGATAACGTCTCGAGGGCGTGCCCGGGCGCCACTCCCCCCCCCCCAACCCCCCGCATCGCGGGTCAGCGCCGGGGTACGTACGATATTCTTAAGGTACGTACGTACGTACGTACGAACGACGACGATATTCGTACGGCGAGACGCGCGCTCGCTCCTCTTTTACTTTTCGTTCTCTCGTTTTTTCCTTCTTTCACCATCGACCAAACCGCTCTCGATCGATCCAAGAAACGAGACGAAAGTAACGAAAAATTAACGTAACGAAAATATACCGTGGACGTACGAAGTAACGGTCGCGATCGTTGCTCGCTCGCTGCGCTCGCTCGAACTTATACTAGCCCAACCCAAAACCGATCCCGCCAGTTTCTCCGATTTTAAGAGAAATCGAGGAACGAACGCGAAAAAGGGATTGGTTTTGGGTTGGGCTAGTTTTTTTTTCGAGCGAGCGCAGCGAGCGAGCAACGCTCGAGAGCCCGTCTGACTTTGAAAAATTTTCGTACCGAACGGTTATTTCCAGTTATTTCGCTTAAAAGCGTTGTGATGCGTATATATTTTTACATAAATGGGAATATCATGTATTCCTACGTCGGGATTAAGCGTTTATTTCGTCCCGAGAACTTTAAAAAAAATTTTTAAATCGAACCGTTTTTTCGAATTTTTTCGCTTAAAAGCGTTACAAGGTGCTAATATTTGTGCATAAATCGCTTTAAAATGACGTTTTACATCGGGATTAAGGGTTTATTTCGTCCCCGAAAGGTGCCGTAAAAAATTTACGATCGCGCCCGAGACGTTGGAACTTAGTCTCATTCTCGAGCGGTACGTTGGGACTTAGAAAAATTTTCGACCGAAAAGTTATTTCGAGTTATCTCGCTTAAAAGCGTTGTAAGGTGTGAATATTTTTATAGAAATCGTTATGGTTCGACGAATTCTAGTCGAACGTAACGATTTCGTTTTATTTTTTTAAAAAATTGCCCCTTCCGGACCGACATGACCGGGCGGTTGGCACTTCGTCGATCCCCCGGCCGGTACGTAGGGACTTAGAAAAATTCCGGTCCAAAAAGTTATTTCGAGTTATTTCGCTAAAAAGCGTTACGAGGTATGAATATTTTTATATAAATGGGAATATTATGTATTTCTACGTCGGGATTAAGCGTTTATTTCGTCCCGAGAACGTTAAAAAAAAATTTTTAATCGAACCGTTTTTTCGAATTTTTTCGCTTAAAAGCGTTATAAGGTGCGAATATTCTTGCATAAATCGCTTTAGAATGACGTTTTACATCGGGATTAAGGGTTTATTTCGTCCCCGCAAGGTGCCGTAAAAAATTTACGATCGCGCCCGAGACGTTGGAACTTAGTCTCATTCTCGAGCGGTACGTAGGGACTTGGAAAAATTCCGGTCCAAAAAGTTATTTCGAGTTATTTCGCTTAAAAGCGTTATAAGGTATGAATATTTTTATAGAAATCGTTACGGTTCGACGAATTCTAGTCGAACGTAACGATTTCGTTTTATTTTTTTTAAAAATTGCCCCCTCCGGACCGACATGACCGGGAGGTTGGCACTTCGTCGATCCCCCGGCCGGGACGTAGGGACTTAGAAAAATTCCGGTCCAAAAAGTTATTTCGAGTTATCTCGCTTAAAAGCGTTATGATGCGTATATATTTTTACATAAATAGCAATATTATGTATTTCTACGTCGGGATTAAGCGTTTATTTCGTCCCGAGAACTTTAAAAAAAAATTTTTAATCGAACCGTTTTTTCGAATTTTTTCGCTTAAAAGCGTTACAAGGTGCTAATATTTGTGCATAAATCGCTTTAAAATGACGTTTTACATCGGGATTAAGCGTTTATCTCGTCGCTGGAAAGTTATATAAAAAAAGTACGAACTCGTCCGGGACGTTGGAACTTAGTCTCATTCTCGAGCGGTACGTAGGGACTTAGAAAAATTTCGGACCGAAACGTTATTTCGAGTTATTTCGCTTAAAAGCGTTACGAGGTATGAATATTTTTATAGAAATCGTTACGGTTCGACGAATTCTAGTCGAACGTAACGATTTCGTTTTATTTTTTTTAAAAATTGCCCCCTCCGGACCGACATGACCGGGCGGTTGGCACTTCGTCGATCCCCCGGCCGGTACGTAGGGACTTAGAAAAATTCCGGTCCAAAAAGTTATTTCGAGTTATCTCGCTTAAAAGCGTTATGATGCGTATATATTTTTACATAAATAGCAATATTATGTATTTCTACGTCGGGATTAAGCGTTTATTTCGTCCCGAGAACTTTAAAAAAAAATTTTTAATCGAACCGTTTTTTCGAATTTTTTCGCTTAAAAGCGTTACAAGGTGCTAATATTTGTGCATAAATCGCTTTAAAATGACGTTTTACATCGGGATTAAGCGTTTATCTCGTCGCTGGAAAGTTATATAAAAAAAGTACGAACTCGTCCGGGACGTTGGAACTTAGTCTCATTCTCGAGCGGTACGTAGGGACTTAGAAAAATTTCGGACCGAAACGTTATTTCGAGTTATTTCGCTTAAAAGCGTTACGAGGTATGAATATTTTTATAGAAATCGTTACGGTTCGACGAATTCTAGTCGAACGTAACGATTTCGTTTTATTTTTTTTAAAAATTGCCCCCTCCGGACCGACATGACCGGGCGGTTGGCACTTCGTCGATCCCCCGGCCGGTACGTAGGGACTTAGAAAAATTCCGGTCCAAAAAGTTATTTCGAGTTATCTCGCTTAAAAGCGTTATGATGCGTATATATTTTTACATAAATAGCAATATTATGTATTTCTACGTCGGGATTAAGCGTTTATTTCGTCCCGAGAACTTTAAAAAAAAATTTTTAATCGAACCGTTTTTTCGAATTTTTTCGCTTAAAAGCGTTATAAGGTGCGAATATTCTTGCATAAATCGCTTTAAAATGACGTTTTACGTCGGGATTAAGCGTTTATTTCGTCGCTGGAAAGTTATATAAAAAAAGTACGAACTCGTCCGGGACGTTGGAACTTAGTCTCATTCTGGACCGGTACGTTGGGACTTAGAAAAATTTTCGACCGAAAAGTTTTTTCGAGTTATTTCGTTAAAAAGCGTTATGAGGTATGAATATTTTTATATAAATCGCTATATTATTATATTTTACGTCGGGATTAAACGTTTATTTGGTCCTGAAAACGTTAAAAAAAAATAGTGGACCGACGCGACTCGGCCCGTCGGACTTTGTCATACTCTCCACCGGTACGTAGGGACTTAGAAAAATTTTCGACCGAAAAGTTTTTTCGAGTTATTTCGCTTAAAAGTGTTATAAGGTATGAATATTTTTATATAAATCGCTATATTATTATATTTTACGTCGGGATTAAACGTTTATTTCGTCCCGAAAACGTTAAAAAAAAATTTTTAATCGAACCGTTTTTTCGAATTTTTTCGCTTAAAAGCGTTATAAGGTGCGAATATTCTTGCATAAATCGCTTTAAAATGACGTTTTACGTCGGTATTAAGCGTTTATTTCGTCGCTGAAAAGTTATATAAAAAAAGTATGATCGCGCCCGGGACGTTGGAACTTAGTCTCATTCTGGACCGGTACGTAGGGACTTAGAAAAATTTTCGACCGAAAAGTTTTTTCGAGTTATTTCGCTTAAAAGTGTTATAAGGTATGAATATTTTTATATAAATCGCTATATTATTGTATTTTACGTCGGGATTAAACGTTTATTTGGTCCCGAAAACGTTAAAAAAAAATAGTGGACCGACGCGACTCGGCCCGTCGGACTTGGTCATACTCTCCACCGGTACGTAGGGACTTAGAAAAATTTTCGACCGAAAAGTTTTTTCGAGTTATTTCGTTAAAAAGCGTTATGAGGTATTAATATTTTTATATAAATCGTTGTATTATTATATTTTACGTCGGGATTAAACGTTTATTTGGTCCTGAAAACGTTAAAAAAAAATTTTTTATTCGAAAGGTTTTTTCGAGTTATTTCGTTAAAAAGCGTTATAAGGTACGAATATTCTTGCATAAATCGCTTTAAAATGACTTTTTACGTCGGGATTAAGCGTTTATTTCGTCGCTGGAAAGTTATATAAAAAAAGTGCGAACTCGTCCGGGACGTTGGAACTTAGTCTCATTCTGGACCGGTACGTTGGGACTTAGAAAAATTTCGGACCGAAAAGTTTTTTCGAGTTATTTCGCTTAAAAGTGTTATAAGGTACGAATATTTTTATATAAATCGCTATATTATTATATTTTACGTCGGGATTAAACGTTTATTTGGTCCCGAAAACGTTAAAAAAAAATTTTTTATTCGAAAGGTTTTTTCGAGTTATTTCGCTTAAAAGCGTTATAAGGTGCGAATATTCTTGCATAAATCGCTTTAAAATGACGTTTTACATCGGGATTAAGCATTTATTTCGTCGCTGAAAAGTTATATAAAAAAAGTATGATCGCGCCCGGGACGTTGGAACTTAGTCGCATTCTCGAGCGGTACGTAGGGACTTAGAAAAATTTCGGACCGAAAAGTTTTTTCGAGTTATTTCGTTAAAAAGCGTTATGAGGTATGAATATTTTTATATAAATCGCTATATTATTGTATTTTACGTCGGGATTAAACGTTTATTTCGTCCGTGGAAGGTTAAAAAAAAACGGACGGATACGACCGGGCCTTTGGAACTTTGTCTCATTCTGGACCGGTACGTTGGGACTTAGAAAAATTTCGGCCGGCGGAAAAGTCCGAAATACTTATTTCGAGTTATTTCGTTAAAAAGCGTTATAAGGTATAAATATTTTTGCGGAAACGGTTATATCTCTATTAAATACAACTGGATTAAACGTTTTTTCGAATTTTTTAAAAAATTTGTGTTCGACGAACTGACACGACTGCGATATTTGTTTAATTATTTCGTTAATTAACGTTGCAAGGTATATATTTTTTTGCATATTTCTCGTTGTTTCAACGTGTTCTAATCGATTAAGAACGTGGTTTTTGTCCGTATTCGTTAAAAGAGGTGGTTTACTGATGCGATTTTGAAAAAAAAAAAAAATTAAATTTTTCGATAAAAACTCGTTTAAAATATTAAAATAAGCGGTGCGTTAAAATATCTCGACGATAGGACGTTTTATAACGGTACTTTATTGGAACAAAGTGGTCGAGCGTTTCAGAGACTAAGTCCGACGGTACGTTGGGACTTAGAAAAATTTCGGCCGGCGGAA
>NW_027212597.1:102500-105000 GCF_041682495.2 Bombus fervidus | reverse complement strand
ATATCGGGAAGAAACGACCGCGCGAGGCCGATGGCTGCGAGTCCCATCGAATTTTTTTTAAACGCACGCACACACATACACCTGAACGGAGATGCGTTCCTTTTCGTCGCGATTTTTCGCGCTTTAGTCGTCGTTGTCGCCATCCGTTCGGAGGGGACCGCCGGCCGTCTCTCTATCCTCGTTGTCGAGAGTCTAATGCCTCGTTCCGTCGCTAGAGTTTTTCAAACTCTGCTTCTGGCTATCGGGAAGAAAAGACCGCGCGAGGAAGAGGAAGGACGACCGTGCGCGTCCCTTTCGAATTTTTTTTTATTTTTACCTGAGCGACCAAAGTGGATTCAGAGGGGACCGCCGGCCGTCTCTCTATCCTCGTTGTCGCGAGTCTAATGCCTCGTTCCGTCGCTAGAGTTTTTCAAACTCTGCTTCTGGCTATCGGGAAGAATAGACCGCGCGCGAGGAAGAGGAACGACGACCGTGCGCGTCCCATCGATTTTTTTTATTTTTACCTGAACCACCGAAGTCGATTCAGAGGGGATCGCCGGCCGTCTCTCTATCCTCGTTGTCGAGAGTCTAATGCCTCGTTCCGTCGCTAGAGTTTTTCAAACTCTGCTTCTGGCTATCGGGAAGAAACGACCGCGCGAGGAAGACTACGACCGTGCGCGTCCCATCGATTTTTTTTTACCCGAACGATGGAGATGCATATCGGCTGTTTGCTTCGAATAACTGGACGAGAGGAACGAACATATATATATATCATGGGCTAGCCACCGTGCGCTTTCTTCGCGAGATCGTGTGCTGTACAGAGGATTCAGAATCGGGTGTTATATCCCCGTCGTTTCCTGACGAACGGAGCTTCGATCTCGTTGGTTGTTATATATTATAATGCACTTTACGCCCGGTCGGCGGGCTGCGTGTGTCGTCGCGCAGTCCGTCCGATTTCGTTTTCGAACGTATTTTCGTGTCGTCAATCATATGGCGACTTCCGCGCGTTCGATTCCCGTTGGTCGGACGTTTGTCGGATATCGGCTTCTTTCGAACCGAGAATAAGAGTACAAAAACCTGAGTACACAAACAAAAATCCATGCATAAACGATTACCCTGAACGGTGGATCACTTGGCTCGTGGGTCGATGAAGAACGCAGCTAATTGCGCGTCAACGTGTGAACTGCAGGACACATGAACATCGACATTTCGAACGCACATTGCGGTCCACGGATACAATTCCTGGACCACGCCTGGCTGAGGGTTGCTCACGTAAACCTAAGACTGCTTGCGTTGCGTATCGTTGCTCTCGGTCCGTCTCTCTCTGTTCTTTCTTGCCTCGTCGACAGCCCGCCGTCGTTCGTTTTATCTTTAAACGAACGTTTCCGAGTCGGAGGACGAGCGCCAAGCAAAAGAATACGAATTAAAGAGCGGTCGAGGGCTCGTACGCGACGTACGAGCGATTGTTGGACGTTCGTCGGCGTTCGTCGCTGGATCGTGTGGAGACCGGCGTACGCATGCTCTCGATACAAATATATATGAAAAATCTATCGCGTTCACGGGAGACTCGCAAAACTACCTCCGTCTCTTCTCTGTCCCTTCTTGGCTTGACAACCCGCCGTCGTTCGTGTTTTACGAACGTTTCTGAGTCGGACGAAGCGCAAGAAGAAGGATACGAATTAAAAGAGCGCGGAGAGAACCGTCGTCGTCGACGCGGTTATCGAGATACACAGAGCGAGTTTTCTTCGTGGCCGATTTTTTTTTTCTTTTTGTATCAGCCTCTGCTACGTTTTGTTAGTCTTCGATAAGCACGAATGACCGCGCCCCCGACGTCGTCTTAAATGAATTTTTGGCGAGACTGAGAGAAAGCAAAAATATTTTTGAACAAAGTCAGTCGAGAGAGGAGAGAAAAGAGAACCAAGATATTAAAACCTAAACCTAAACTTGGTGGCGTAACGAAAAACTGTGTGCCTTAAAGAAACACAACCGTCTTTTCATCAAGATGTTTTTACTCGTACAGCCCCAGGGATCGAATACCCACTCCGTCTGTTCGTGCGGCAGAGATGTATTCTGCAGGCGCGAGACGACTGACGAGAAGACAACGAGGACCGTCGCATCGATGGGTCGTCGTTGCGTTTTTCATCCTCTGTGCTTTTTTCTGTTCTTCGTGAACCCAGAGAAAGCCGTAGATCCGGGAACGGACACACGAGATTTCTTCGAACGCTGATGACTTAGGGAGATGATCCCCAGCGTTGCGCGGAGATCGGAGAGTACGCGTACATGTATCGGGACGAATTTTTCCCCGTCGGTCGCGTATCTCTCTGCCCGCGCGCCTGGCCCAAAGCCACGTTCGTCGGAAATCAACGAAAAGTGTGTGTTACGATCTAGCGTGCGTCTACGATCGGCTATATTTAAGGGTGACGAAGAAGAGAAAAGCTCACGGTGTTGCGCAACGTTTCTGTACCCGATTTTAAGATGTGCATGTGAGTCCGTTACAAAGTTGTTCGGATCGTCGAAAATA
>NW_027212597.1:92500-95000 GCF_041682495.2 Bombus fervidus | reverse complement strand
ACATAAATGGGAATATTACGTATTCCTACGTCGGGATTAAGCGTTTATTTCGTCCCGAGAACTTTAAAAAAAAATTTTAAATCGAACCGTTTTTTCGAATTATTTCGCTTAAAAGCGTTACAAGGTGCTAATATTTGTGCATAAATCGCTTTAAAATGACGTTTTACATCGGGATTAAGGGTTTATTTCGTCGCTGAAATGTTATATAAAAAAAGTACGATCGCGCCCGGGACGTTGGAACTTAGTCGCATTCTCGACCGGTACGTTGGGACTTAGAAAAATTTTCGACCGAAAAGTTTTTTCGAGTTATTTCGTTAAAAAGCGTTATGAGGTATGAATATTTTTATATAAATCGCTATATTATTATATTTTACGTCGGGATTAAACGTTTATTTGGTCCTGAAAACGTTAAAAAAATATAGTGGACCGACGCGACTCGGCCCGTCGGACATTGTCATACTCTCCACCGGTACGTAGGGACTTAGAAAAATTTTCGACCGAAAAGTTTTTTCGAGTTATTTCGTTAAAAAGCGTTATGAGGTATTAATATTTTTATATAAATCGCTATATTATTGTATTTTACGTCGGGATTAAACGTTTATTTGGTCCCGAAAACGTTAAAAAAAAATTTTTTATTCGAAAGGTTTTTTCGAGTTATTTCGCTTAAAAGCGTTATAAGGTGCGAATATTCTTGCATAAATCGCTTTAAAATGACGTTTTACATCGGGATTAAGCATTTATTTCGTCGCTGAAAAGTTATATAAAAAAAGTATGATCGCGCCCGGGACGTTGGAACTTAGTCTCATTCTCGACCGGTACGTTGGGACTTAGAAAAATTTTCGACCGAAAAGTTTTTTCGAGTTATTTCGTTAAAAAGCGTTATGAGGTATTAATATTTTTATATAAATCGCTATATTATTGTATTTTACGTCGGGATTAAACGTTTATTTGGTCCTGAAAACGTTAAAAAAAAATAGTGGACCGACGCGACTCGGCCCGTCGGACTTTGTCATACTCTCCACCGGTACGTAGGGACTTAGAAAAATTTTCGACCGAAAAGTTTTTTCGAGTTATTTCGTTAAAAAGCGTTATGAGGTATTAATATTTTTATATAAATCGCTATATTATTGTATTTTACGTCGGGATTAAACGTTTATTTGGTCCCGAAAACGTTAAAAAAAAATTTTTTATTCGAAAGGTTTTTTCGAGTTATTTCGCTTAAAAGCGTTATAAGGTACGAATATTCTTGCATAAATCGCTTTAAAATGACTTTTTACGTCGGGATTAAGCGTTTATTTCGTCGCTGGAAAGTTATATAAAAAAAGTACGAACTCGTCCGGGACGTTGGAACTTAGTCTCATTCTGGACCGGTACGTTGGGACTTAGAAAAATTTTCGACCGAAAAGTTTTTTCGAGTTATTTCGTTAAAAAGCGTTATGAGGTATGAATATTTTTATATAAATCGCTATATTATTATATTTTACGTCGGGATTAAACGTTTATTTGGTCCTGAAAACGTTAAAAAAATATAGTGGACCGACGCGACTCGGCCCGTCGGACTTGGTCATACTCTCCACCGGTACGTAGGGACTTAGAAAAATTTTCGACCGAAAAGTTTTTTCGAGTTATTTCGCTTAAAAGTGTTATAAGGTACGAATATTTTTATATAAATCGCTATATTATTATATTTTACGTCGGGATTAAACGTTTATTTGGTCCCGAAAACGTTAAAAAAAAATTTTTATTCGAAAGGTTTTTTCGAGTTATTTCGCTTAAAAGCGTTATAAGGTACGAATATTCTTGCATAAATCGCTTTAAAATGACTTTTTACGTCGGGATTAAGCGTTTATTTCGTCGCTGGAAAGTTATATAAAAAAAGTACGAACTCGTCCGGGACGTTGGAACTTAGTCTCATTCTGGACCGGTACGTTGGGACTTAGAAAAATTTTCGACCGAAAAGTTTTTTCGAGTTATTTCGTTAAAAAGCGTTATGAGGTATGAATATTTTTATATAAATCGCTATATTATTATATTTTACGTCGGGATTAAACGTTTATTTCGTCCGTGGAAGGTTAAAAAAAAACGGACGGATACGACCGGGCCTTTGGAACTTTGTCTCATTCTGGACCGGTACGTTGGGACTTAGAAAAATTTCGGCCGGCGGAAAAGTCCGAAATACTTATTTCGAGTTATTTCGTTAAAAAGCGTTATAAGGTATAAATATTTTTGCGGAAACGGTTATATCTCTATTAAATACAACTGGATTAAACGTTTTTTCGAATTTTTTAAAAAATTTGTGTTCGACGAACTGACACGACTGCGATATTTGTTTAATTATTTCGTTAATTAACGTTGCAAGGTATATATTTTTTTGCATATTTCTCGTTGTTTTAACGTGTTCTAATCGATTAAGAACGTGGTTTTTGTCCGTATTCGTTAAAAGAGGTGGTTTACTGATGCGATTTTTAAAAAAAAAAAAAAATTAAATTTTTCGATAAAA
>NW_027212597.1:85000-87500 GCF_041682495.2 Bombus fervidus | reverse complement strand
TTACCTGAGCGACCAAAGTGGATTCAGAGGGGACCGCCGGCCGTCTCTCTATCCTCGTTGTCGCGAGTCTAATGCCTCGTTCCGTCGCTAGAGTTTTTCAAACTCTGCTTCTGGCTATCGGGAAGAATAGACCGCGCGCGAGGAAGAGGAAGGACGACCGTGCGCGTCCCATCGATTTTTTTTATTTTTACCTGAACCACCGAAGTCGATTCAGAGGGGACCGCCGGCCGTGTCTGTATCCTCGTTGTCGTGAGTCATATGCCTCGTTCCGTCGCTAGAGTTTTTCAAACTCTGCTTCTGGCTATCGGGAAGAAACGACCGCGCGAGGAAGACTACGACCGTGCGCGTCCCATCGATTTTTTTTTACCCGAACGATGGAGATGCATATCGGCTGTTTGCTTCGAATAACTGGACGAGAGGAACGAACATATATATATATCATGGGCTAGCCACCGTGCGCTTTCTTCGCGAGATCGTGTGCTGTACAGAGGATTCAGAATCGGGTGTTATATCCCCGTCGTTTCCTGACGAACGGAGCTTCGATCTCGTTGGTTGTTATATATTATAATGCACTTTACGCCCGGTCGGCGGGCTGCGTGTGTCGTCGCGCAGTCCGTCCGATTTCGTTTTCGAACGTATTTTCGTGTCGTCAATCATATGGCGACTTCCGCGCGTTCGATTCCCGTTGGTCGGACGTTTGTCGGATATCGGCTTCTTTCGAACCGAGAATAAGAGTACAAAAACCTGAGTACACAAACAAAAATCCATGCATAAACGATTACCCTGAACGGTGGATCACTTGGCTCGTGGGTCGATGAAGAACGCAGCTAATTGCGCGTCAACGTGTGAACTGCAGGACACATGAACATCGACATTTCGAACGCACATTGCGGTCCACGGATACAATTCCTGGACCACGCCTGGCTGAGGGTTGCTCACGTAAACCTAAGACTGCTTGCGTTGCGTATCGTTGCTCTCGGTCCGTATCTCTCTGTTCTTTCTTGCCTCGTCGACAGCCCGCCGTCGTTCGTTTTATCTTTAAACGAACGTTTCTGAGTCGGAGGACGAGCGCCAAGCAAAAGAATACGAATTAAAGAGCGGTCGAGGGCTCGTACGCGACGTACGAGCGATTGTTGGACGTTCGTCGGCGTTCGTCGCTGGATCGTGTGGAGACCGGCGTACGCATGCTCTCGATACAAATATATATGAAAAATCTATCGCGTTCACGGGAGACTCGCAAAACTACCTCCGTCTCTTCTCTGTCCCTTCTTGGCTTGACAACCCGCCGTCGTTCGTGTTTTACGAACGTTTCTGAGTCGGACGAAGCGCAAGAAGAAGGATACGAATTAAAAGAGCGCGGAGAGAACCGTCGTCGTCGACGCGGTTATCGAGATACACAGAGCGAGTTTTCTTCGTGGCCGATTTTTTTTTTCTTTTTGTATCAGCCTCTGCTACGTTTTGTTAGTCTTCGATAAGCACGAATGACCGCGCCCCCGACGTCGTCTTAAATGAATTTTTGGCGAGACTGAGAGAAAGCAAAAATATTTTTGAACAAAGTCAGTCGAGAGAGGAGAGAAAAGAGAACCAAGATATTAAAACCTAAACCTAAACTTGGTGGCGTAACGAAAAACTGTGTGCCTTAAAGAAACACAACCGTCTTTTCATCAAGATGTTTTTACTCGTACAGCCCCAGGGATCGAATACCCACTCCGTCTGTTCGTGCGGCAGAGATGTATTCTGCAGGCGCGAGACGACTGACGAGAAGACAACGAGGACCGTCGCATCGATGGGTCGTCGTTGCGTTTTTCATCCTCTGTGCTTTTTTCTGTTCTTCGCGAACCCAGAGAAAGCCGTAGATCCGGGAACGGACACACGAGATTTCTTCGAACGCTGATGACTTAGGGAGATGATCCCCAGCGTTGCGCGGAGATCGGAGAGTACGCGTACATGTATCGGGACGAATTTTTCCCCGTCGGTCGCGTATCTCTCTGCCCGCGCGCCTGGCCCAAAGCCACGTTCGTCGGAAATCAACGAAAAGTGTGTTACGATCTAGCGTGCGTCTACGATCGGCTATATTTAAGGGTGACGAAGAAGAGAAAAGCTCACGGTGTTGCGCAACGTTTCTGTACCCGATTTTAAGATGTGCATGTGAGTCCGTTACAAAGTTGTTCGGATCGTCGAAAATAGTCGTTTTCGTCGTCGTGCGAAAGAGAATAATCTCTGACATTGGCACGGAGAGATCGCGCAGAGGAAGAGAACGATCCTCTTTGGCGAGGCTCGAGAAAGACTAACGAAACTTGATTAGAGACGAGGTATACACGCGCCGTACGTACGAC
This sequence comes from Bombus fervidus, assembly GCF_041682495.2. Lineage (NCBI taxonomy): Eukaryota > Metazoa > Arthropoda > Insecta > Hymenoptera > Apidae > Bombus > Bombus fervidus. Next base: position 85,164 of record NW_027212597.1, on the reverse strand, counting down.
GTACGCGCGTGTGATTTTTTTTTGCTTTAAGGCGATTCGGCGCTCCGAGTATTAGAGAAAAAGAGATCGTTGGTCATCCCATGTCTCTTCGTCGTCTATCGCTGGACCGCGCATCCTAACGTATCGCCGGTCGTCCAGTCCCCGAGTAATAAATTCACCCCGTT
>NW_027212597.1:67500-77500 GCF_041682495.2 Bombus fervidus | reverse complement strand
ATTTCGTTAAAAAGCGTTATGAGGTATGAATATTTTTATATAAATCGCTATATTATTATATTTTACGTCGGGATTAAACGTTTATTTGGTCCTGAAAACGTTAAAAAAATATAGTGGACCGACGCGACTCGGCCCGTCGGACTTTGTCATACTCTCCACCGGTACGTAGGGACTTAGAAAAATTTTCGACCGAAAAGTTTTTTCGAGTTATTTCGTTAAAAAGCGTTATGAGGTATTAATATTTTTATATAAATCGCTATATTATTGTATTTTACGTCGGGATTAAACGTTTATTTGGTCCCGAAAACGTTAAAAAAAAATTTTTTATTCGAAAGGTTTTTTCGAGTTATTTCGCTTAAAAGCGTTATAAGGTGCGAATATTCTTGCATAAATCGCTTTAAAATGACGTTTTACATCGGGATTAAGCATTTATTTCGTCGCTGAAAAGTTATATAAAAAAAGTATGATCGCGCCCGGGACGTTGGAACTTAGTCTCATTCTCGACCGGTACGTTGGGACTTAGAAAAATTTTCGACCGAAAAGTTTTTTCGAGTTATTTCGTTAAAAAGCGTTATGAGGTATTAATATTTTTATATAAATCGCTATATTATTGTATTTTACGTCGGGATTAAACGTTTATTTGGTCCTGAAAACGTTAAAAAAAAATAGTGGACCGACGCGACTCGGCCCGTCGGACTTTGTCATACTCTCCACCGGTACGTAGGGACTTAGAAAAATTTTCGACCGAAAAGTTTTTTCGAGTTATTTCGTTAAAAAGCGTTATGAGGTATTAATATTTTTATATAAATCGCTATATTATTGTATTTTACGTCGGGATTAAACGTTTATTTGGTCCCGAAAACGTTAAAAAAAAATTTTTTATTCGAAAGGTTTTTTCGAGTTATTTCGCTTAAAAGCGTTATAAGGTACGAATATTCTTGCATAAATCGCTTTAAAATGACTTTTTACGTCGGGATTAAGCGTTTATTTCGTCGCTGGAAAGTTATATAAAAAAAGTACGAACTCGTCCGGGACGTTGGAACTTAGTCTCATTCTGGACCGGTACGTTGGGACTTAGAAAAATTTTCGACCGAAAAGTTTTTTCGAGTTATTTCGTTAAAAAGCGTTATGAGGTATGAATATTTTTATATAAATCGCTATATTATTATATTTTACGTCGGGATTAAACGTTTATTTGGTCCTGAAAACGTTAAAAAAATATAGTGGACCGACGCGACTCGGCCCGTCGGACTTGGTCATACTCTCCACCGGTACGTAGGGACTTAGAAAAATTTTCGACCGAAAATTTTTTTCGAGTTATTTCGCTTAAAAGTGTTATAAGGTACGAATATTTTTATATAAATCGCTATATTATTATATTTTACGTCGGGATTAAACGTTTATTTGGTCCCGAAAACGTTAAAAAAAAATTTTTATTCGAAAGGTTTTTTCGAGTTATTTCGCTTAAAAGCGTTATAAGGTACGAATATTCTTGCATAAATCGCTTTAAAATGACTTTTTACGTCGGGATTAAGCGTTTATTTCGTCGCTGGAAAGTTATATAAAAAAAGTACGAACTCGTCCGGGACGTTGGAACTTAGTCTCATTCTGGACCGGTACGTTGGGACTTAGAAAAATTTTCGACCGAAAAGTTTTTTCGAGTTATTTCGTTAAAAAGCGTTATGAGGTATGAATATTTTTATATAAATCGCTATATTATTATATTTTACGTCGGGATTAAACGTTTATTTCGTCCGTGGAAGGTTAAAAAAAAACGGACGGATACGACCGGGCCTTTGGAACTTTGTCTCATTCTGGACCGGTACGTTGGGACTTAGAAAAATTTCGGCCGGCGGAAAAGTCCGAAATACTTATTTCGAGTTATTTCGTTAAAAAGCGTTATAAGGTATAAATATTTTTGCGGAAACGGTTATATCTCTATTAAATACAACTGGATTAAACGTTTTTTCGAATTTTTTAAAAAATTTGTGTTCGACGAACTGACACGACTGCGATATTTGTTTAATTATTTCGTTAATTAACGTTGCAAGGTATATATTTTTTTGCATATTTCTCGTTGTTTCAACGTGTTCTAATCGATTAAGAACGTGGTTTTTGTCCGTATTCGTTAAAAGAGGTGGTTTACTGATGCGATTTTAAAAAAAAAAAAAAAATTAAATTTTTCGATAAAAACTTGTTTAAAATATTAAAATAAGCGGTGCGTTAAAATATCTCGACGATAGGACGTTTTATAAGGGTACTTTATTGGAACAAAGTGGTCGAGCGTTTCAGAGACTAAGTCCGACGGTACGTTGGGACTTAGAAAAATTTCGGCCGGCGGAAAAGTCCGAAAAGCTTATTTCGAGTTATTTCGTTAAAAAGCGTTATAAGGTATAAATATTTTTGCAGAAACGGTTATATCTCTATTAAATACAACTGGATTAAACGTTTTTTGCGAATTTTTTAAAAAATTAGTGTCCGTCGAACTGACACGACTGCGATATTTGTTTAATTTTTTCGTTAATTAACGTTGCAAGGTATATATTTTTTTGCATATTTCTCGTTGTTTTAACGTGTTCTAATCGATTAAGAACGTGGTTTTTGTCCGTATTCGTTAAAAGAGGTGGTTTACTGATGCGATTTTTAAAAAAAAAAAAAAATTAAATTTTTCGATAAAAACTCGTTTGAAATATTAAAATAAGCGGTGCGTTAAAATATCTCGACGATAGGATGTTTTCTAAGGGTAGTTTATTCGAAAAAAGTGGTCGAGCGTTTCAGAGACTAAGTCCGACGGTACGCTCTAACGGAGGTTTTACATGGTAAGCGCCCGGCCGCTGGCCCGGCCGGCGCCGACCGTCCGGCCGGCGCTTTGGTATCTATAAGAGACACGTCGAGTCGGACGGTCCGGACGGAACAGCGTCGAGCGCGTGGCTATTCTACGGCCTCGGTTGAGAATTCAGTCACCGCTCCTCGAGTCTTAGTGAACTTTTTTACTATTTCTCGACTGTTCCTTCGTTCTCGTATCGACTCTTTCTCTACACTGCTGCGCCGCGGGTCGCTGTCCTGGACGTAATGACCAAATAACGTGGCAAGGTTCCCCTTAGTCGGGAAGCTGGATCCTGTATGCTCGCACTAACTTTAAAAAAAGTTAGGGCAGTGTGCTTGTTACTAACTGAGTATCAATTCATGCTGGTTCGGCAGAGACCGTTCCAAAACTTATGTTATAGCGTACGCAGTACGTTTTAAACATACGAAAGGCTAATGGGGAGCGTACTACCTTTTAGGAAGTGCGTTCTTTCTGATTGGAGAATATCAAAAGAACGAACGAATATGTTTCTTACGAGGACGGTACGTTCAGCATGCAGTTTACGTGCTTTTTACCGCTAAGGCATATTCGTTCAACCAACAAACCATTCTTACAGAATGATCCTATGAACAGAATGATCTTAAAATATTCCACACAAACAATCAAACGAACGAAAGAAAGTAAAGAGAGAGTGGCGAAATGAGAGAGAGTAGTGGCGTTCGACGTTACAACGGGAATTAAAAGGGTGTCGTCGAACGTTCACTAAGAACGAAAAGTCTCGTCGTACGGTGTTACGGACCCACCTACGACACTCTGAGGCTATTTTAAAAAGAGAGTCTTTTGACTCTAATATATATATAAAATACAAAGTTCCCTGGTTGATCCTGCCAGTAGTCATATGCTTGTCTCAAAGATTAAGCCATGCATGTCTCAGTACATGCCGCATTAAGGTGAAACCGCGAATGGCTCATTAAATCAGTTATGGTTTCTTAGATCATACTTAAACTTACTTGGATAACTGTGGTAATTCTAGAGCTAATACATGCAAACAGATTCGTACCAGAGATGGTACGAATGCTTTTATTAGATCAAAACCAATCGGTGGCGGATGGCTCGTCCGTTCGTCCATCGTTTGTTTTGGTGACTCTGAATAACTTTGTGCTGATCGCATGGTCATCTAGCACCGGCGACGCATCTTTCAAATGTCTGCCTTATCAACTGTCGATGGTAGGTTCTGCGCCTACCATGGTTGTAACGGGTAACGGGGAATCAGGGTTCGATTCCGGAGAGGGAGCCTGAGAAACAGCTACCACATCCAAGGAAGGCAGCAGGCGCGCAAATTACCCACTCCCGGCACGGGGAGGTAGTGACGAAAAATAACGATACGGGACTCATCCGAGGCCCCGTAATCGGAATGAGTACACTTTAAATCCTTTAACGAGGACCAATTGGAGGGCAAGTCTGGTGCCAGCAGCCGCGGTAATTCCAGCTCCAATAGCGTATATTAAAGTTGTTGCGGTTAAAAAGCTCGTAGTTGAATCTGTGTGTCACAGTGTCGGTTCACCGCTCGCGGTGTTTAACTGGCATTATGTGGTACGTCCTATCGGTGGGCTTAGCTCCTCGCGGGGCGGTCCAACTAATATCCCATCGCGGTGCTCTTCACTGAGTGTCGAGGTGGGCCGATACGTTTACTTTGAACAAATTAGAGTGCTTAAAGCAGGCTACCTTCGCCTGAATACTGTGTGCATGGAATAATGGAATAGGACCTCGGTTCTATTTTGTTGGTTTTCGGAGCCCCGAGGTAATGATTAATAGGGACAGATGGGGGCATTCGTATTGCGACGTTAGAGGTGAAATTCTTGGATCGTCGCAAGACGGACAGAAGCGAAAGCATTTGCCAAAAATGTTTTCATTAATCAAGAACGAAAGTTAGAGGTTCGAAGGCGATCAGATACCGCCCTAGTTCTAACCATAAACGATGCCAGCCAGCGATCCGCCGAAGTTCCTCCGATGACTCGGCGGGCAGCTTCCGGGAAACCAAAGCTTTTGGGTTCCGGGGGAAGTATGGTTGCAAAGCTGAAACTTAAAGGAATTGACGGAAGGGCACCACCAGGAGTGGAGCCTGCGGCTTAATTTGACTCAACACGGGAAACCTCACCAGGCCCGGACACCGGAAGGATTGACAGATTGATAGCTCTTTCTTGATTCGGTGGGTGGTGGTGCATGGCCGTTCTTAGTTGGTGGAGCGATTTGTCTGGTTAATTCCGATAACGAACGAGACTCTAGCCTGCTAAATAGACGTAAATTATGGTATCTCGAAGGCCCCCGGCTTCGGTCGGCGGGTTTTTACTACCAACGTACAAACAAATCTTCTTAGAGGAACAGGCGGCTTCTAGCCGCACGAGATTGAGCAATAACAGGTCTGTGATGCCCTTAGATGTTCTGGGCCGCACGCGCGCTACACTGAAGGAATCAGCGTGTTTTCCCTGGCCGAAAGGCCCGGGTAACCCGCTGAACCTCCTTCGTGCTAGGGATTGGGGCTTGCAATTATTCCCCATGAACGAGGAATTCCCAGTAAGCGCGAGTCATAAGCTCGCGTTGATTACGTCCCTGCCCTTTGTACACACCGCCCGTCGCTACTACCGATTGAATGATTTAGTGAGGTCTTCGGACTGGTGCGCGGCCAATGTGATAAGCATTGCCGATGTTACCGGGAAGATGACCAAACTTGATCATTTAGAGGAAGTAAAAGTCGTAACAAGGTTTCCGTAGGTGAACCTGCGGAAGGATCATTAACGAAAAATACAAAAACACAAAGAATATATTTGACTTGAACACTGTATAATAAAATATATATAATATCGTCGGTAAGGAGCCGTACTCCTCCTATATCGACACAAAGTATATACGACGTATTAACAAGCTATATACTTTGACAAAAGCCAAATTTTTTACAATAAGGAGGTGAGAGACGCTCCAGTTACGAAACTATACGAAGAGTGTGGCACTCTCTCTCGATCATCGGGATGAAGAGATATACTTTTACACGAATAATTCGAGGCGCCTGCGTGAGGTCGTACACAGAAAGACCCGCCGTCTCCGAATAATATTATAACAAACGAAAAACTTAAAAATATTCTCGAGGCGCCTGCGTGAGGTCGTAAACAGAAAGACCCGCCGTCTCCGAATAATATAACACACGGAAAACTTAAAAAGATTCTCGAGGCGCTTGCGTGAGGTCGTACACAGAAAGACCCGCCGTCTCCGAATCCTATAACACGAAACCGCTACTATTAATAATAATAATAATAATAACGATATGTGAGGGAACTTGAGCTGAACACATATCGAAAAAACTAAAAGTTACAGTGGAAACCACGTGTAATGAGAAATGCGATCGAGGCGCCTGCGTGAGGTCGTACACAGAAAGACCCGCCGTCACGATCTCGTATTTCGTATTTGCATCGTGGAAATCCAACGAACGAACAATATAATATATAAACTAAAATCTCTAAAGTGCCTCGTGTCGGAGAGATCACTGCTCACACCTCTTCTATATTTCGTAGTTGCGTTGCGTAGGCCTCACCTCCTAGCAACGGGACATAAGGAAGACTGCTCTTTGGGATCGAACGAAGCGTCTATAACGAGTCGTCGACGAGAGCGAAAGAACGCGAATAGCGAGCCGCAGAAAAATAGGATACCGAATTATATATCTTCGAAGGTTCTCTTCGAAGATCCATGGATACCTATATCTGCGCGTCTCCAGCTATCTCGCGCGTCTCTCCAAACTCTCGTCGTTCCTCGAAACGTGCTTCCTACCCAAAGGGCGTTCGTTCTTCCTATGTCGTTTCGTTGTCGTTCGTTTCAACGGCGAACGATATACGATGTTCGACAAAACGAAACCACGTTGTACGTTCGTACTCGTGGATCGGGTAACCTAGAACGAAAACGCATTGCGTGGATGTTGGCCCGAAAAGATATATACCAGTGCGAGTGATGGTAAAGAGTATAACGATTCTTAACTAGACGAAGTTGGTTCGGAGGGGACCGCCGGCCGTCTCTCTATCCTCGCGAGTCTAATGCCTCGTTCCGTCGCTAGAGTTTTTCAAACTCTGCTTCTGGCTATCGGGAAGAATAGACCGCGCGCGCGAGGAAGAGGAAGGACGACCGTGCGCGTCCCATCGATTTTTTTTATTTTTACCTGAACCACCGAAGTCGATTCAGAGGGGACCGCCGGCCGTCTCTCTATCCTCGTTGTCGTGAGTCATATGCCTCGTTCCGTCGCTAGAGTTTTTCAAACTCTGCTTCTGGCTATCGGGAAGAAACGACCGCGCGAGGAAGACGACGACGACGACCGTGCGCGTCCCATCGAATTTTTTTTTATTTTTACCTGATCGACGGAAGTTTCGTCCGGTTCGTCTCTTTTACCATCGTCTCGTCGACCCGTTCAGAGGGGACCGCCTGTCCATATCCTCGTTGTCGTGAGTCATATGCCTCGTTCCGTCGCTAGAGTTTTTCAAACTCTGCTTCTGGATATCGGGAAGAAACGACCGCGCGAGGCCGATGGCTGCGAGTCCCATCGAATTTTTTTTAAACGCACGCACACACATACACCTGAACGGAGATGCGTTCCTTTTCGTCGCGATTTTTCGTGCTTTAGTCGTCGTTGTCGCCATCCGTTCGGAGGGGACCGCCGGCCGTCTCTCTATCCTCGTTGTCGAGAGTCTAATGCCTCGTTCCGTCGCTAGAGTTTTTCAAACTCTGCTTCTGGCTATCGGGAAGAAAAGACCGCGCGAGGAAGAGGAAGGACGACCGTGCGCGTCCCTTTCGAATTTTTTTTTATTTTTACCTGAGCGACCAAAGTGGATTCAGAGGGGACCGCCGGCCGTCTCTCTATCCTCGTTGTCGCGAGTCTAATGCCTCGTTCCGTCGCTAGAGTTTTTCAAACTCTGCTTCTGGCTATCGGGAAGAATAGACCGCGCGCGAGGAAGAGGAAGGACGACCGTGCGCGTCCCATCGATTTTTTTTATTTTTACCTGAACCACCGAAGTCGATTCAGAGGGGACCGCCGGCCGTGTCTGTATCCTCGTTGTCGTGAGTCATATGCCTCGTTCCGTCGCTAGAGTTTTTCAAACTCTGCTTCTGGCTATCGGGAAGAAACGACCGCGCGAGGAAGACTACGACCGTGCGCGTCCCATCGATTTTTTTTTACCCGAACGATGGAGATGCATATCGGCTGTTTGCTTCGAATAACTGGACGAGAGGAACGAACATATATATATATCATGGGCTAGCCACCGTGCGCTTTCTTCGCGAGATCGTGTGCTGTACAGAGGATTCAGAATCGGGTGTTATATCCCCGTCGTTTCCTGACGAACGGAGCTTCGATCTCGTTGGTTGTTATATATTATAATGCACTTTACGCCCGGTCGGCGGGCTGCGTGTGTCGTCGCGCAGTCCGTCCGATTTCGTTTTCGAACGTATTTTCGTGTCGTCAATCATATGGCGACTTCCGCGCGTTCGATTCCCGTTGGTCGGACGTTTGTCGGATATCGGCTTCTTTCGAACCGAGAATAAGAGTACAAAAACCTGAGTACACAAACAAAAATCCATGCATAAACGATTACCCTGAACGGTGGATCACTTGGCTCGTGGGTCGATGAAGAACGCAGCTAATTGCGCGTCAACGTGTGAACTGCAGGACACATGAACATCGACATTTCGAACGCACATTGCGGTCCACGGATACAATTCCTGGACCACGCCTGGCTGAGGGTTGCTCACGTAAACCTAAGACTGCTTGCGTTGCGTATCGTTGCTCTCGGTCCGTATCTCTCTGTTCTTTCTTGCCTCGTCGACAGCCCGCCGTCGTTCGTTTTATCTTTAAACGAACGTTTCTGAGTCGGAGGACGAGCGCCAAGCAAAAGAATACGAATTAAAGAGCGGTCGAGGGCTCGTACGCGACGTACGAGCGATTGTTGGACGTTCGTCGGCGTTCGTCGCTGGATCGTGTGGAGACCGGCGTACGCATGCTCTCGATACAAATATATATGAAAAATCTATCGCGTTCACGGGAGACTCGCAAAACTACCTCCGTCTCTTCTCTGTCCCTTCTTGGCTTGACAACCCGCCGTCGTTCGTGTTTTACGAACGTTTCTGAGTCGGACGAAGCGCAAGAAGAAGGATACGAATTAAAAGAGCGCGGAGAGAACCGTCGTCGTCGACGCGGTTATCGAGATATACAGAGCGAGTTTTCTTCGTGGCCGATTTTTTTTTTCTTTTTGTATCAGCCTCTGCTACGTTTTGTTAGTCTTCGATAAGCACGAATGACCGCGCCCCCGACGTCGTCTTAAATGAATTTTTGGCGAGACTGAGAGAAAGCAAAAATATTTTTGAACAAAGTCAGTCGAGAGAGGAGAGAAAAGAGAACCAAGATATTAAAACCTAAACCTAAACTTGGTGGCGTAACGAAAAACTGTGTGCCTTAAAGAAACACAACCGTCTTTTCATCAAGATGTTTTTACTCGTACAGCCCCAGGGATCGAATACCCACTCCGTCTGTTCGTGCGGCAGAGATGTATTCTGCAGGCGCGAGACGACTGACGAGAAGACAACGAGGACCGTCGCATCGATGGGTCGTCGTTGCGTTTTTCATCCTCTGTGCTTTTTTCTGTTCTTCGCGAACCCAGAGAAAGCCGTAGATCCGGGAACGGACACACGAGATTTCTTCGAACGCTGATGACTTAGGGAGATGATCCCCAGCGTTGCGCGGAGATCGGAGAGTACGCGTACATGTATCGGGACGAATTTTTCCCCGTCGGTCGCGTATCTCTCTGCCCGCGCGCCTGGCCCAAAGCCACGTTCGTCGGAAATCAACGAAAAGTGTGTTACGATCTAGCGTGCGTCTACGATCGGCTATATTTAAGGGTGACGAAGAAGAGAAAAGCTCACGGTGTTGCGCAACGTTTCTGTACCCGATTTTAAGATGTGCATGTGAGTCCGTTACAAAGTTGTTCGGATCGTCGAAAATAGTCGTTTTCGTCGTCGTGCGAAAGAGAATAATCTCTGACATTGGCACGGAGAGATCGCGCAGAGGAAGAGAACGATCCTCTTTGGCGAGGCTCGAGAAAGACTAACGAAACTTGATTAGAGACGAGGTATACACGCGCCGTACGTACGACGTACGCGCGTGTG
>NW_027212597.1:60000-65000 GCF_041682495.2 Bombus fervidus | reverse complement strand
GGGTCGCGGCGGTGTGCGCAGAAGGGTCTGGGCGCGAGCCTGCCTGGAGCCGCCGTCGGTGCAGATCTTGGTGGTAGTAGCAAATACTCCAGCGAGGCCCTGGAGGACTGACGTGGAGAAGGGTTTCGTGTGAACAGCCGTTGCACACGAGTCAGTCGATCCTAAGCCCTAAGAGAAATCCTATGCAGATGAGGTGTCCTAAGATCATATATATACACGAAAATGCTATAACACAAAATGTGTAAAAAAAGTTGAGCGAAAGATAAACACCCATTGGGCGAAAGGGAATCCGGTTCCTATTCCGGAACCCGGCAGCGGAACCGCATACCATTCGGGCCCTCGTAAGAGTGTTCGTCGGGGTAACCCAAAATGACCTGGAGACGCCGTCGGGAGATCCGGGAAGAGTTTTCTTTTCTGTATAAGCGTTCGAGTTCCCTGGAAACCTCTAGCAGGGAGATAGGGTTTGGAACGCGAAGAGCACCGCAGTTGCGGCGGTGTCCGGATCTTCCCCTCGGACCTTGAAAATCCAGGAGAGGGCCACGTGGAGGTGTCGCGCCGGTTCGTACCCATATCCGCAGCAGGTCTCCAAGGTAAAGAGCCTCTAGTCGATAGATTAATGTAGGTAAGGGAAGTCGGCAAATTGGATCCGTAACTTCGGAATAAGGATTGGCTCTGAGGAGCGGGGCGTGTCGGGCTTGGTCGGGAAGCGGGTTTGGCTGACGTGCCGGGCCTGGGCGAGCTGAACGGTCGAAACGGCGTCCCGGTCTATCCATTTCTCGTTTGCAACGGGTATGGAGACGATCGCGGTCGTCGCGTAACCCTGGATCCGAGCTCGGTCCCGTGCCTTGGCCTCCCGCGGATCTTCCTTGCTGCGAGGCTTCCGTCGCTCGACGATATCTAATTATCGTCGTTGCGCGCGGTCGTTCTCTTCGGCCGCCATTCAACGCTCAGCTCAGAACTGGCACGGACTAGGGGAATCCGACTGTCTAATTAAAACAAAGCATTGCGATGGCCCCCAAGGGTGTTGACGCAATGTGATTTCTGCCCAGTGCTCTGAATGTCAACGTGAAGAAATTCAAAAAAGCGCGGGTAAACGGCGGGAGTAACTATGACTCTCTTAAGGTTGTCAAAAGTCTCGTCATCGTACTAGTGACGTAATTGGCCCCTTAATGGGGTGCAATGTGTTGCGGGCCTTGGTGTCGCATGCGCTAATAAAGGCTTATGGGGGGATTCGCTGCGTACGGTCTTATGGTCGTGCGTAGCGATTTTTTTTCCATTTAAGGCTTTTTTTTATACCATCGAAAAAGCAATACGCCGCTGGACTTAGCCGGATATCCGCTATGGAATTACTAGCGTCTGGTTCGGTGCGTACGCTAAAAAGCAATACGCCGCTGGACTTAGTCGCTCATTACAATAGGGAAGGGTTCGCTGCGTGCGGTCTTATCGATCGTGCGTAGCGAATTTTTTTTTTCCTTTAAATCGATTCCCATCTACACCTAGGCGGTGTCCCCGGCTGTGCCAGCTGGGTATGTGCTATCATTTTGACACGCGCCAGAAAGCAATACGCCGCTGGACTTAGTCGCGCATACTGGAAGAGCAATACACCGCTCAACGTGGCGTTGTATGTGCTTGGAAGGTCTAAGAGCGAGCAGTTCGGTGGTGCTTTTGTCGGAAGGCTGCACGTTTCGGGTTTGGTGGCTGAGCTGGAAAGCAATACGCCGCTGGACTTCGATTCGCATACTCGAGGGGGGATTTTCGCTGCGTGCGGCCCTTGTTGGTCGTGCGTAGCGAATTTTTTTTCCCTTTGAGCAAATTGACGAACATCTGGAAAGCGATGCGCCGCCGGGCCGTGCCTCACATTGCTACCCCTCGAGGCCCTCAGCGTCTGGCCGCTACATAACGGCCTTGTCGCGGGGCCTTGGGGAGTCATAGGTACTCGGGGATAGGCAGGGCCTTGGCCCTGTCTATCCAAGTTGCACTCCTACCTCCTCGTGGTACCGCCGGTAACATGTTCGCTTCGCTAGCGTGGGGAAATATCCCCCGGGTGTTAGCGGACATGGCCAAACGGAGTGTAGCGACGAAGGGACGTGAGCTGAACAAACATCATCGGCCGTGCCGAAACGGGAAATGGAGTACCGTGAAGAGGAGGATGTTAAACCAACAACAAGGAACTCGTTCCTTCATACCTATGACGACCTGGCTAATCAAAGGACATGAGATGGATGATGGATGGAATTAAATACTTCGGATACACATATTCTTGTTTCAATGTTCGATTCAACCGAAGCCTCGGACGCGACGCCTCTCGATCCCGGAGGCGCCGTGGCGGATTTTTCCGCTTCTCAGGGGATCATGGGTGACGACCAAGCTAGCCAACGGACAACGAGTTATGGAATTACGGTACCTTTAGTGGGCGATCGGGTTGCGTGTCCAGTATGTGAAGAGAAGGGAATAAACCTTTTCTTCATGTCGTTATCCGACCTGAACAAGCACCTCGATCTACACCATACAGATGCGAATATTAAATGGAGTTGTCTCTGTGGGAAAAGTTTCTCGAAACTTCATGGGACCCAGTGCCACATTCCTAAATGTACAGGCACTGGTCAAAAGGCAGTGGGAAAATATAAGTGTGAAGCATGTCCCATGAGTTTCGGGACCCAGAGAGGACTCTCGACCCACGAAAGGCATGCGCACCCTGCCCTAAGAAATCAGAAAAGAAGGGGACCGGACCCCCCAAAAGATAAATATTGGACGGAAGTAGAACTTAGTCTCTTGAGAGAGCTTAATGAAAAATTTAAAAATCATAAATATCCAAACAAAGAAATAAATAAGATCCTCACAAACAAGACCTTAGACCAGATCAAATATCAGAGAAAAAAGCTAAGACTGGTCGGTGAGGCAACAAGCTCTCAGGAGGCTAATTGGGCAACAGTGGGAGGGTGCGATCTCGTGGATCCAGGCAATGCGTCTTCAAATGCGCCTGAGATCCGCGTTGACAATGAGTCTCTTAGTGCATGGAGACTCAGCCTGGAAGAAGCCATACTGACGACAGCCGACGTACCTCCTGTTTTAAGTGAGGCCTACGATCGGCTGGAAAATATTTTTAAATTAAACCAAGGGAACGAGGAAGCCCTTGGTAAAGAATTAAATAATTTTATTGCACATCTCTATGAAATTATAAAGAAAGTCAATAAAATAGAGATCACTAAATGTAATTTAAGTCGGAACAAGCCCCAAATGGGACATAAAAAGAACAGCCGCAACGCAAGAAAGCGGTTTTCATACGCACGATGCCAGGATCTGTTTTATGAGTGTCCAAAGAAGTTGGCCGATGTCGTTATCAACGACGATCGCGCATACCTGGAACCAGCCAGGCAGCCACCGGCAGCTGAAGAAGTCAAGAGACACTATAAAGAATTATGGGGGCAACAAGGACCATCTAGTGTCCCGTTTATTAATGATCAATGTGTCTCTAAGCTGTCGTTAAACGAAATTTTTACGCCGATAGCTGTTGAGGATGTGGCGGAGAAAATTAGAAAGATCAGAAAGAAAGCCGCGGCAGGTCCGGATGGATTAACAAAAGAACACCTAATGATCCCCGGACTGCCTGAAATATTATCTAAAATCTATAACATCTGTTTATATAGTTCCTGTTATCCTTCCATATGGAAGCGTAACAGGACCACATTAATTATGAAAGCAAAGAAATCGGGCCATAAGGTCGAGGATTGGAGACCTATTACGATAGGTCCCATTCTCGGCCGAATTTTCTCCTCCATCCTTGACAGAAAGTTAAGGAGAGGTATTGTATTGAACCTAAGGCAGAAGGGTTTTACATCCGAAAACGGATGTAAAACCAATATCGAACTTTTAAATTCTGCCTTGAATACAAGCAAAAACGGGGGCGGCGGGATATTCACGATCGTGGATATCTCGAAGGCGTTCGATACGATACCCCATTCGGCTTTAACACCTTGCCTGGCTAGGAAAGGTGTGCCGGCCCCAATAATTAAATTAATCAAAAATATGTACGTGGATAATTCCACAACAATTCGGACCAAAAACAAAGTTGGGGTCGAGATCAAGATCCTGAGAGGAGTCAAGCAGGGCGATCCCCTGTCGCCCTTGCTTTTTAACTTATGTCTCGATCCACTGCTGGAGATGATCGAAGAATCAACCAGTGGCATCAAAGCGAATCAAAATCAAAACAGAGGAATCCCTGTTCTGGCGTTCGCGGACGATGTAGTGTTGTTGGGCGCAAACGAGAGGGAGGCGCAGCGCCAGGTGGACGCCCTCCATGAATATCTGAGTGGCCTGAACATGCAGTTATCTAGAGAAAAGAGCCAAACATTCCAGATTGTCTCGAAAAGAGACACCTGGTATGTTAAAGATCCAGAAATAAGGCTCGACGGGCTGAACGTTCCATCTACAGACCCGGATGAGGCATTCAGATATTTAGGCGCCAAAATGGGGCCTTGGAAGGGTGTTCATTGTGGCATCGTGGTACCCGAGATTCTGAGCGTGATCAGGAGAATCAGAAAACTCTCCCTGAAACCATGCCAGAAGATCGAGCTCATCACGAAATACGTCCTCCCTCGCTATATATACCATCTTTTGATCAGTCCGCCCAGCGACACTGTATTGAAATTGCTGGATAGCGAAGTCAGACAGGAGATCAAGGCCATCCTCCATCTAGTGCCTTCAACTGCCACTGGTTTCTTTTACGCCCCGAAGAGCTGTGGGGGGCTGGGAATGCCTAGATTTGAGCACATCGTCAAACTAGGTATTCTTAAGAGCGCAATTAAAATGAAAGAGTCGATCGATCCAGCGGTCTCGGGACTTTTCAACGACGAAACAGAGAAAAGATTAAAGAAAGTGGCTAACTCACTCAGGATCAATTGGCCGGCTTCCTTGGACGAGATTGAGAGGGCAAGAAAGCGTTTGAAAGGCTCCCATATACAACTCTGGGGAGACCTAAGAAGTCAGGGACAAGGGGTACC
>NW_027212597.1:52500-55000 GCF_041682495.2 Bombus fervidus | reverse complement strand
GTTATTTCGTTAAAAAGCGTTATGAGGTATTAATATTTTTATATAAATCGCTATATTATTGTATTTTACGTCGGGATTAAACGTTTATTTGGTCCCGAAAACGTTAAAAAAAAATTTTTTATTCGAAAGGTTTTTTCGAGTTATTTCGCTTAAAAGCGTTATAAGGTGCGAATATTCTTGCATAAATCGCTTTAAAATGACGTTTTACATCGGGATTAAGCATTTATTTCGTCGCTGAAAAGTTATATAAAAAAAGTATGATCGCGCCCGGGACGTTGGAACTTAGTCTCATTCTCGACCGGTACGTTGGGACTTAGAAAAATTTTCGACCGAAAAGTTTTTTCGAGTTATTTCGTTAAAAAGCGTTATGAGGTATTAATATTTTTATATAAATCGCTATATTATTGTATTTTACGTCGGGATTAAACGTTTATTTGGTCCTGAAAACGTTAAAAAAAAATAGTGGACCGACGCGACTCGGCCCGTCGGACTTTGTCATACTCTCCACCGGTACGTAGGGACTTAGAAAAATTTTCGACCGAAAAGTTTTTTCGAGTTATTTCGTTAAAAAGCGTTATGAGGTATTAATATTTTTATATAAATCGCTATATTATTGTATTTTACGTCGGGATTAAACGTTTATTTGGTCCCGAAAACGTTAAAAAAAAATTTTTTATTCGAAAGGTTTTTTCGAGTTATTTCGCTTAAAAGCGTTATAAGGTACGAATATTCTTGCATAAATCGCTTTAAAATGACTTTTTACGTCGGGATTAAGCGTTTATTTCGTCGCTGGAAAGTTATATAAAAAAAGTACGAACTCGTCCGGGACGTTGGAACTTAGTCTCATTCTGGACCGGTACGTTGGGACTTAGAAAAATTTTCGACCGAAAAGTTTTTTCGAGTTATTTCGTTAAAAAGCGTTATGAGGTATGAATATTTTTATATAAATCGCTATATTATTATATTTTACGTCGGGATTAAACGTTTATTTCGTCCGTGGAAGGTTAAAAAAAAACGGACGGATACGACCGGGCCTTTGGAACTTTGTCTCATTCTGGACCGGTACGTTGGGACTTAGAAAAATTTCGGCCGGCGGAAAAGTCCGAAATACTTATTTCGAGTTATTTCGTTAAAAAGCGTTATAAGGTATAAATATTTTTGCGGAAACGGTTATATCTCTATTAAATACAACTGGATTAAACGTTTTTTCGAATTTTTTAAAAAATTTGTGTTCGACGAACTGACACGACTGCGATATTTGTTTAATTATTTCGTTAATTAACGTTGCAAGGTATATATTTTTTTGCATATTTCTCGTTGTTTCAACGTGTTCTAATCGATTAAGAACGTGGTTTTTGTCCGTATTCGTTAAAAGAGGTGGTTTACTGATGCGATTTTAAAAAAAAAAAAAAAATTAAATTTTTCGATAAAAACTTGTTTAAAATATTAAAATAAGCGGTGCGTTAAAATATCTCGACGATAGGACGTTTTATAAGGGTACTTTATTGGAACAAAGTGGTCGAGCGTTTCAGAGACTAAGTCCGACGGTACGTTGGGACTTAGAAAAATTTCGGCCGGCGGAAAAGTCCGAAAAGCTTATTTCGAGTTATTTCGTTAAAAAGCGTTATAAGGTATAAATATTTTTGCAGAAACGGTTATATCTCTATTAAATACAACTGGATTAAACGTTTTTTGCGAATTTTTTAAAAAATTAGTGTCCGTCGAACTGACACGACTGCGATATTTGTTTAATTTTTTCGTTAATTAACGTTGCAAGGTATATATTTTTTTGCATATTTCTCGTTGTTTTAACGTGTTCTAATCGATTAAGAACGTGGTTTTTGTCCGTATTCGTTAAAAGAGGTGGTTTACTGATGCGATTTTTAAAAAAAAAAAAAAATTAAATTTTTCGATAAAAACTCGTTTGAAATATTAAAATAAGCGGTGCGTTAAAATATCTCGACGATAGGATGTTTTCTAAGGGTAGTTTATTCGAAAAAAGTGGTCGAGCGTTTCAGAGACTAAGTCCGACGGTACGCTCTAACGGAGGTTTTACATGGTAAGCGCCCGGCCGCTGGCCCGGCCGGCGCCGACCGTCCGGCCGGCGCTTTGGTATCTATAAGAGACACGTCGAGTCGGACGGTCCGGACGGAACAGCGTCGAGCGCGTGGCTATTCTACGGCCTCGGTTGAGAATTCAGTCACCGCTCCTCGAGTCTTAGTGAACTTTTTTACTATTTCTCGACTGTTCCTTCGTTCTCGTATCGACTCTTTCTCTACACTGCTGCGCCGCGGGTCGCTGTCCTGGACGTAATGACCAAATAACGTGGCAAGGTTCCCCTTAGTCGGGAAGCTGGATCCTGTATGCTCGCACTAACTTTAAAAAAAGTTAGGGCAGTGTGCTTGTTACTAACTGAGTATCAATTCATGCTGGTTCGGCAGAGACCGTTCCAAAACTTATGTTATAGCGTACGCAGTACGTTTTAAACATACGAAAGGCT
>NW_027212597.1:45000-50000 GCF_041682495.2 Bombus fervidus | reverse complement strand
CAATAAGGAGGTGAGAGACGCTCCAGTTACGAAACTATACGAAGAGTGTGGCACTCTCTCTCGATCATCGGGATGAAGAGATATACTTTTACACGAATAATTCGAGGCGCCTGCGTGAGGTCGTACACAGAAAGACCCGCCGTCTCCGAATAATATTATAACAAACGAAAAACTTAAAAATATTCTCGAGGCGCCTGCGTGAGGTCGTAAACAGAAAGACCCGCCGTCTCCGAATAATATAACACACGGAAAACTTAAAAAGATTCTCGAGGCGCTTGCGTGAGGTCGTACACAGAAAGACCCGCCGTCTCCGAATCCTATAACACGAAACCGCTACTATTAATAATAATAATAATAATAACGATATGTGAGGGAACTTGAGCTGAACACATATCGAAAAAACTAAAAGTTACAGTGGAAACCACGTGTAATGAGAAATGCGATCGAGGCGCCTGCGTGAGGTCGTACACAGAAAGACCCGCCGTCACGATCTCGTATTTCGTATTTGCATCGTGGAAATCCAACGAACGAACAATATAATATATAAACTAAAATCTCTAAAGTGCCTCGTGTCGGAGAGATCACTGCTCACACCTCTTCTATATTTCGTAGTTGCGTTGCGTAGGCCTCACCTCCTAGCAACGGGACATAAGGAAGACTGCTCTTTGGGATCGAACGAAGCGTCTATAACGAGTCGTCGACGAGAGCGAAAGAACGCGAATAGCGAGCCGCAGAAAAATAGGATACCGAATTATATATCTTCGAAGGTTCTCTTCGAAGATCCATGGATACCTATATCTGCGCGTCTCCAGCTATCTCGCGCGTCTCTCCAAACTCTCGTCGTTCCTCGAAACGTGCTTCCTACCCAAAGGGCGTTCGTTCTTCCTATGTCGTTTCGTTGTCGTTCGTTTCAACGGCGAACGATATACGATGTTCGACAAAACGAAACCACGTTGTACGTTCGTACTCGTGGATCGGGTAACCTAGAACGAAAACGCATTGCGTGGATGTTGGCCCGAAAAGATATATACCAGTGCGAGTGATGGTAAAGAGTATAACGATTCTTAACTAGACGAAGTTGGTTCGGAGGGGACCGCCGGCCGTCTCTCTATCCTCGTTGTCGTGAGTCATATGCCTCGTTCCGTCGCTAGAGTTTTTCAAACTCTGCTTCTGGCTATCGGGAAGAAACGACCGCGCGAGGAAGACGACGACGACGACCGTGCGCGTCCCATCGAATTTTTTTTTATTTTTACCTGATCGACGGAAGTTTCGTCCGGTTCGTCTCTTTTACCATCGTCTCGTCGACCCGTTCAGAGGGGACCGCCTGTCCATATCCTCGTTGTCGTGAGTCATATGCCTCGTTCCGTCGCTAGAGTTTTTCAAACTCTGCTTCTGGATATCGGGAAGAAACGACCGCGCGAGGCCGATGGCTGCGAGTCCCATCGAATTTTTTTTAAACGCACGCACACACATACACCTGAACGGAGATGCGTTCCTTTTCGTCGCGATTTTTCGTGCTTTAGTCGTCGTTGTCGCCATCCGTTCGGAGGGGACCGCCGGCCGTCTCTCTATCCTCGTTGTCGCGAGTCTAATGCCTCGTTCCGTCGCTAGAGTTTTTCAAACTCTGCTTCTGGCTATCGGGAAGAATAGACCGCGCGCGAGGAAGAGGAAGGACGACCGTGCGCGTCCCATCGATTTTTTTTATTTTTACCTGAACCACCGAAGTCGATTCAGAGGGGACCGCCGGCCGTGTCTGTATCCTCGTTGTCGTGAGTCATATGCCTCGTTCCGTCGCTAGAGTTTTTCAAACTCTGCTTCTGGCTATCGGGAAGAAACGACCGCGCGAGGAAGACTACGACCGTGCGCGTCCCATCGATTTTTTTTTACCCGAACGATGGAGATGCATATCGGCTGTTTGCTTCGAATAACTGGACGAGAGGAACGAACATATATATATATCATGGGCTAGCCACCGTGCGCTTTCTTCGCGAGATCGTGTGCTGTACAGAGGATTCAGAATCGGGTGTTATATCCCCGTCGTTTCCTGACGAACGGAGCTTCGATCTCGTTGGTTGTTATATATTATAATGCACTTTACGCCCGGTCGGCGGGCTGCGTGTGTCGTCGCGCAGTCCGTCCGATTTCGTTTTCGAACGTATTTTCGTGTCGTCAATCATATGGCGACTTCCGCGCGTTCGATTCCCGTTGGTCGGACGTTTGTCGGATATCGGCTTCTTTCGAACCGAGAATAAGAGTACAAAAACCTGAGTACACAAACAAAAATCCATGCATAAACGATTACCCTGAACGGTGGATCACTTGGCTCGTGGGTCGATGAAGAACGCAGCTAATTGCGCGTCAACGTGTGAACTGCAGGACACATGAACATCGACATTTCGAACGCACATTGCGGTCCACGGATACAATTCCTGGACCACGCCTGGCTGAGGGTTGCTCACGTAAACCTAAGACTGCTTGCGTTGCGTATCGTTGCTCTCGGTCCGTATCTCTCTGTTCTTTCTTGCCTCGTCGACAGCCCGCCGTCGTTCGTTTTATCTTTAAACGAACGTTTCTGAGTCGGAGGACGAGCGCCAAGCAAAAGAATACGAATTAAAGAGCGGTCGAGGGCTCGTACGCGACGTACGAGCGATTGTTGGACGTTCGTCGGCGTTCGTCGCTGGATCGTGTGGAGACCGGCGTACGCATGCTCTCGATACAAATATATATGAAAAATCTATCGCGTTCACGGGAGACTCGCAAAACTACCTCCGTCTCTTCTCTGTCCCTTCTTGGCTTGACAACCCGCCGTCGTTCGTGTTTTACGAACGTTTCTGAGTCGGACGAAGCGCAAGAAGAAGGATACGAATTAAAAGAGCGCGGAGAGAACCGTCGTCGTCGACGCGGTTATCGAGATACACAGAGCGAGTTGAGTTTTCTTCGTGGCCGATTTTTTTTTTCTTTTTGTATCAGCCTCTGCTACGTTTTGTTAGTCTTCGATAAGCACGAATGACCGCGCCCCCGACGTCGTCTTAAATGAATTTTTGGCGAGACTGAGAGAAAGCAAAAATATTTTTGAACAAAGTCAGTCGAGAGAGGAGAGAAAAGAGAACCAAGATATTAAAACCTAAACCTAAACTTGGTGGCGTAACGAAAAACTGTGTGCCTTAAAGAAACACAACCGTCTTTTCATCAAGATGTTTTTACTCGTACAGCCCCAGGGATCGAATACCCACTCCGTCTGTTCGTGCGGCAGAGATGTATTCTGCAGGCGCGAGACGACTGACGAGAAGACAACGAGGACCGTCGCATCGATGGGTCGTCGTTGCGTTTTTCATCCTCTGTGCTTTTTTCTGTTCTTCGCGAACCCAGAGAAAGCCGTAGATCCGGGAACGGACACACGAGATTTCTTCGAACGCTGATGACTTAGGGAGATGATCCCCAGCGTTGCGCGGAGATCGGAGAGTACGCGTACATGTATCGGGACGAATTTTTCCCCGTCGGTCGCGTATCTCTCTGCCCGCGCGCCTGGCCCAAAGCCACGTTCGTCGGAAATCAACGAAAAGTGTGTTACGATCTAGCGTGCGTCTACGATCGGCTATATTTAAGGGTGACGAAGAAGAGAAAAGCTCACGGTGTTGCGCAACGTTTCTGTACCCGATTTTAAGATGTGCATGTGAGTCCGTTACAAAGTTGTTCGGATCGTCGAAAATAGTCGTTTTCGTCGTCGTGCGAAAGAGAATAATCTCTGACATTGGCACGGAGAGATCGCGCAGAGGAAGAGAACGATCCTCTTTGGCGAGGCTCGAGAAAGACTAACGAAACTTGATTAGAGACGAGGTATACACGCGCCGTACGTACGACGTACGCGCGTGTGATTTTTTTTTGCTTTAAGGCGATTCGGCGCTCCGAGTATTAGAGAAAAAGAGATCGTTGGTCATCCCATGTCTCTTCGTCGTCTATCGCTGGACCGCGCATCCTAACGTATCGCCGGTCGTCCAGTCCCCGAGTAATAAATTCACCCCGTTGTGTACGTCTCGCGCTCGCTTTTCCACTTGCGTGAGTTCCCGTGCGTTTTCGTCGTTGGTACAGAGCAAAGAAACCGATATGTTATATACATGTCGCGTGTTCGATCTCTGTGCCAGCAATAACAGGCGAAAACAAGGAACCGCTGGAATCGTCGAGAAGAGAGAAACGGCTACGGGAGATATATTATACATAACACGTGTATATATATATATATATATTATACAAAGAGGACGGGCGTTAAAAACCGGAGATCGTTACGGGTGTCTTGCGTGAGTCTTAGCTCGAACATGATACGACGAACGAAGTTTAAAAGGCACTTTGGCGAGATGCATAAAACGTTTCTCGATCGAGATAGAATATAAGGTTCTCGATTCTATTCGAATTAATTTTTTTTT
Source organism: Bombus fervidus (assembly GCF_041682495.2). NCBI lineage: Eukaryota > Metazoa > Arthropoda > Insecta > Hymenoptera > Apidae > Bombus > Bombus fervidus. The sequence goes on along the minus strand of NW_027212597.1, from coordinate 45,579 downwards.
TTTATTTTTTTTTCTCTTTGAGGCGATTCTCGGAGAGAGAAATAAAAATAAAGACCCTCTGTCGCATTGTTATCAAACCGTCTTGCTTTTCTCGAATCGCGCCCACATGGCACGAAATTTTTTTTTCTTTGAAAAAAAAAAATTGTCACCGTGTCGTGACGTTGAAGCGACCTCAGAGTAGGCGAGATCACCCGCTGAATTTAAGCATATTACTAAGCGGAGGAAAAGAAACTAACAAGGATTTCCTTAGTAGCGGCGAGCGAACAGGAATTAGCCCAGCACTGAATCCCGCGGTTCCGCCGTTGGGAAATGTAGTGTTCGGGAGGATCCGTTTATCCCGTGACGTCGAACCGCGTCCAAGTCCATCTTGAATGGGGCCATGTACCCACAGAGGGTGCCAGGCCCGTAGTGACCGGAACGCGTTTCGGGAGGATCTCTCCTTAGAGTCGGGTTGCTTGAGAGTGCAGCCCTAAGTTGGTGGTAAACTCCATCTAAGGCTAAATACAACCACGAGACCGATAGCGAACAAGTACCGTGAGGGAAAGTTGAAAAGAACTTTGAAGAGAGAGTTCAAGAGTA
>NW_027212597.1:32500-40000 GCF_041682495.2 Bombus fervidus | reverse complement strand
CTGGACTTTGAATTTTTTAAGTATGCTTGAAAAAGCAATACGCCGCTGGACTTTGAATTTTTTTATATGCCGGCAAAAGCAATACGCCGCTGGACTTTGAATTTTTATATGCCGGCAAAAGCAATACGCCGCTGGACTTTGAATTTTTATATGCCGGCAAAAGCAATACGCCGCTGGACTTTGAATTTTTATATGCTTGAAAAAGCAATACGCCGCTGGACTTTGAATTTTTATATGCCGGCAAAAGCAATACGCCGCTGGACTTTGAATTTTTATATGCTTGAAAAAGCAATACGCCGCTGGACTTTGAATTTTTATATGTATGCTTGCAAAAGCAATACGCCGCTGGACTTTGTCGTTGGCATAAAAAAAAAGCAATACGCCGCTGGACTTTGTCGCGTGCGCTTGAAAAAGGAATTTCGCTGCGTACGGCCTTAGATGGTCGTACGTAGCGATTTTTTTTCCTTTAAATCAATTTTCGTCGAGTGCGATTCAAAAGCAATACGCCGCTGGACTTTGTCGTTGGCACGAAAAAAAAAGCAATACGCCGCTGGACTTTGTCGTTTTCAAGCAAAAACCAATACTCCGCTGGAATCGACAATTTAATTCCAAACACAATTTCGCTACGTACGGCCGTCGATGCGAACGATGGTCGTACGTAGCGATTTTTTTTTCCTTTAAATCCAATAGAGATAACGTCTCGAGGGCGTGCCCGGGCGCCCCCCCCCCAACCCCCCGCATCTCGGGTCAGCGCCGGGGTACGTACGATATTCTTAAGGTACGTACGTACGTACGAAAATACGACGACGATATTCGTACGGCGAGACGCGCGCTCGCTCCTCTTTTACTTTTCGTTCTCTCGTTTTTTCCTTCTTTCACCATCGACCAAACCGCTCTCGACGAAAGTAACGAAAAATTAACGTAACGAAAATATACCGTGGACGTACGAAGTAACGGTCGCGATCGTTGCTCGCTCGCTGCGCTCGCTCGAACTTATACTAGCCCAACCCAAAACCGATCCCGCCAGTTTCTCCGATTTCAAGAGAAATCGAGGAACGAACGCGAAAAAGGGATTGGTTTTGGGTTGGGCTAGTTTTTTTTTCGAGCGAGCGCAGCGAGCGAGCAACGCTCGAGAGCCCGTCTGACTTTGAAAAATTTTCGTACCGAACGGTTATTTCGAGTTATTTCGCTTAAAAGCGTTGTGATGCGTATATATTTTTACATAAATGGGAATATCATGTATTCCTACGTCGGGATTAAGCGTTTATTTCGTCCCGAGAACTTTAAAAAAAATTTTTAAATCGAACAGTTTTTTCGAATTTTTTCGCTTAAAAGCGTTACAAGGTGCTAATATTTGTGCATAAATCGCTTTAAAATGACGTTTTACGTCGGGATTAAGCGTTTATTTCGTCGCTGAAAAGTTATATAAAAAAAGTACGATCGCGCCCGGGACGTTGGAACTTAGTCGCATTATCGTGCGGTACGTAGGGACTTAGAAAAATTTCGGACCGAAACGATATTTCGAGTTATTTCGCTTAAAAGCGTTATAAGGTATGAATATTTTTATAGAAATCGTTATTGTTCGACGAATTCTAGTCGAACGTAACGATTTCGTTTTATTTTTTTAAAAAATTGCCCCCTCCGGACCGACATGACCGGGAGGTTGGCACTTCGTCGATCCCCCGGCCGGTACGTAGGGACTTAGAAAAATTCCGGTCCAAAAAGTTATTTCGAGTTATCTCGCTTAAAAGCGTTATGATGCGTATATATTTTTACATAAATGGGAATATTACGTATTTCTACGTCGGGATTAAGCGTTTATTTCGTCCCGAGAACTTTAAAAAAAATTTTTTAATCGAACCGTTTTTTCGAGTTATTTCGCTTAAAAGCGTTATAAGGTGCGAATATTCTTGCATAAATCGCTTTAAAAGGACCTTTTGCATCGGGATTAAGGGTTTATTTCGTCCCCGAAAGGTGCCGTAAAAAATTTACGATCGCGCCCGAGACGTTGGAACTTAGTCTCATTCTCGAGCGGTACGTAGGGACTTAGAAAAATTTCGGACCGAAACGTTATTTCGAGTTATTTCGCTTAAAAGCGTTATAAGGTATGAATATTTTTATAGAAATCGTTACGGTTCGACGAATTCTAGTCGAACGTAACGATTTCGTTTTATTTTTTTAAAAAATTGCCCCCTCCGGACCGACATGACCGGGCGGTTGGCACTTCGTCGATCCCCCGGCCGGTACGTAGGGACTTAGAAAAATTTTCGACCGAAAAGTTTTTTCGAGTTATTTCGCTTAAAAGCGTTACGAGGTATGAATATTTTTATATAAATGGGAATATTATGTATTTCTACGTCGGGATTAAGCGTTTATTTCGTCCCGAGAACTTTAAAAAAAAATTTTTAATCGAACCGTTTTTTCGAATTTTTTCGCTTAAAAGCGTTATAAGGTGCGAATATTCTTGCATAAATCGCTTTAAAATGACGTTTTACATCGGGATTAAGGGTTTATTTCGTCCCCGAAAGGTGCCGGAAAAAATTTACGATCGCGCCCGGGACGTTGAAACTTAGTCTCATTCTCGACCGGTACGTAGGGACTTAGAAAAATTTCGGACCGAAACGTTATTTCGAGTTATTTCGCTTAAAAGCGTTACGAGGTATGAATATTTTTATAGAAATCGTTATTGTTCGACGAATTCTAGTCGAACGTAACGATTTCGTTTTATTTTTTTAAAAAATTGCCCCCTCCGGACCGACATGACCGGGAGGTTGGCACTTCGTCGATCCCCCGGCCGGGACGTAGGGACTTAGAAAAATTCCGGTCCAAAAAGTTATTTCGAGTTATTTCGCTTAAAAGCGTTATAAGGTATGAATATTTTTATATAAATGGGAATATTACGTATTTCTACGTCGGGATTAAGCGTTTATTTCGTCCCGACAACGTTAAAAAAAAATTTTAAATCGAACCGTTTTTTCGAATTTTTTCGCTTAAAAGCGTTATAAGGTGCGAATATTCTTGCATAAATCGCTTTAAAATGACGTTTTACATCGGGATTAAGGGTTTATTTCGTCCCCGCAAGGTGCCGTAAAAAATTTACGATCGCGCCCGGGACGTTGGAACTTAGTCTCATTCTCGAGCGGTACGTAGGGACTTAGAAAAATTTCGGACCGAAACGTTATTTCGAGTTATTTCGCTTAAAAGCGTTGTAAGGTGTGAATATTTTTATAGAAATCGTTATGGTTCGACGAATTCTAGTCGAACGTAACGATTTCGTTTTATTTTTTTAAAAAATTGCCCCCTCCGGACCGACATGACCGGGAGGTTGGCACTTCGTCGATCCCCCGGCCGGTACGTAGGGACTTAGAAAAATTCCGGACCGAAAAGGTTTTTCGAGTTATTTCGCTTAAAAGTGTTATAAGGTATGAATATTTTAATATAAATGGGAATATTATGTATTTCTACGTCGGGATTAAACGTTTATTTGGTCCCGAAAACGTTAAAAAAAAATTTTTTATTCGAAAGGTTTTTTTGAATTATTTCGCTTAAAAGCGTTATAAGGTGGCAATATTTGTGCATAAATCGCTTTAAAAGGACCTTTTACATCGGGATTAAGGGTTTATTTCGTCGCTGAAATGTTATATAAAAAAAGTATGATCGCGCCCGAGACGTTGGAACTTAGTCGCATTCTCGTGCGGTACGTAGGGACTTAGAAAAATTTCGGACCGAAACGATATTTCGAGTTATTTCGCTTAAAAGCGTTATAAGGTATGAATATTTTTATAGAAATCGTTATTGTTCGACGAATTCTAGTCGAACGTAACGATTTCGTTTTATTTTTTTAAAAAATTGCCCCCTCCGGACCGACATGACCGGGCGGTTGGCACTTCGTCGATCCCCCGGCCGGGACGTAGGGACTTAGAAAAATTCCGGACCGAAAAGTTATTTCGAGTTATTTCGCTAAAAAGCGTTACGAGGTATGAATATTTTTATATAAATGGGAATATTATGTATTTCTACGTCGGGTTTAAGCGTTTATTTCGTCCCGAGAACTTTAAAAAAAATTTTTTAATCGAACCGTTTTTTCGAATTTTTTCGCTTAAAAGCGTTATAAGGTACGAATATTCTTGCATAAATCGCTTTAGAATGACGTTTTGCATTGGGATTAAGGGTTTATTTCGTCCCCGAAAGGTGCCGTAAAAAATTTACGATCGCGCCCGAGACGTTGGAACTTAGTCGCATTATCGTGCGGTACGTAGGGACTTAGAAAAATTTCGGACCGAAACGATATTTCGAGTTATTTCGCTTAAAAGCGTTATAAGGTATGAATATTTTTATAGAAATCGTTATTGTTCGACGAATTCTAGTCGAACGTAACGATTTCGTTTTATTTTTTTAAAAAATTGCCCCCTCCGGACCGACATGACCGGGCGGTTGGCACTTCGTCGATCCCCCGGCCGGTACGTAGGGACTTAGAAAAATTCCGGTCCAAAAAGTTATTTCGAGTTATCTCGCTTAAAAGCGTTATGATGCGTATATATTTTTACATAAATAGCAATATTACGTATTTCTACGTCGGGATTAAGCGTTTATTTCGTCCCGAGAACTTTAAAAAAAAATTTTTAATCGAACCGTTTTTTCGAATTTTTTCGCTTAAAAGCGTTATAAGGTACGAATATTCTTGCATAAATCGCTTTAAAATGACGTTTTACGTCGGGATTAAGCGTTTATTTCGTCGCTGGAAAGTTATATAAAAAAAGTACGAACTCGTCCGGGACGTTGGAACTTAGTCTCATTCTCGACCGGTACGTTGGGACTTAGAAAAATTTTCGACCGAAAAGTTTTTTCGAGTTATTTCGTTAAAAAGCGTTATGAGGTATGAATATTTTTATATAAATCGCTATATTATTATATTTTACGTCGGGATTAAACGTTTATTTGGTCCCGAAAACGTTAAAAAAAAATAGTGGACCGACGCGACTCGGCCCGTCGGACTTGGTCATACTCTCCACCGGTACGTAGGGACTTAGAAAAATTTTCGACCGAAAAGTTTTTTCGAGTTATTTCGCTTAAAAGTGTTATAAGGTATGAATATTTTAATATAAATGGGAATATTATGTATTTCTACGTCGGGATTAAACGTTTATTTGGTCCCGAAAACGTTAAAAAAAAATTTTTTATTCGAAAGGTTTTTTTGAATTATTTCGCTTAAAAGCGTTATAAGGTGGCAATATTTGTGCATAAATCGCTTTAAAAGGACCTTTTACATCGGGATTAAGGGTTTATTTCGTCGCTGAAATGTTATATAAAAAAAGTACGAACTCGTCCGGGACGTTGGAACTTAGTCGCATTCTCGACCGGTACGTTGGGACTTAGAAAAATTTTCGACCGAAAAGTTTTTTCGAGTTATTTCGTTAAAAAGCGTTATGAGGTATTAATATTTTTATATAAATCGCTATATTATTGTATTTTACGTCGGGATTAAACGTTTATTTGGTCCCGAAAACGTTAAAAAAAAATAGTGGACCGACGCGACTCGGCCCGTCGGACTTGGTCATACTCTCCACCGGTACGTAGGGACTTAGAAAAATTTTCGACCGAAAAGTTTTTTCGAGTTATTTCGCTTAAAAGTGTTATAAGGTATGAATATTTTAATATAAATGGGAATATTATGTATTTCTACGTCGGGATTAAACGTTTATTTGGTCCCGAAAACGTTAAAAAAAAATTTTTTATTCGAAAGGTTTTTTTGAATTATTTCGCTTAAAAGCGTTATAAGGTGGCAATATTTGTGCATAAATCGCTTTAAAAGGACCTTTTACATCGGGATTAAGGGTTTATTTCGTCGCTGAAATGTTATATAAAAAAAGTACGAACTCGTCCGGGACGTTGGAACTTAGTCGCATTCTCGACCGGTACGTTGGGACTTAGAAAAATTTTCGACCGAAAAGTTTTTTCGAGTTATTTCGTTAAAAAGCGTTATGAGGTATTAATATTTTTATATAAATCGCTATATTATTGTATTTTACGTCGGGATTAAACGTTTATTTGGTCCCGAAAACGTTAAAAAAAAATAGTGGACCGACGCGACTCGGCCCGTCGGACTTGGTCATACTCTCCACCGGTACGTAGGGACTTAGAAAAATTTTCGACCGAAAAGTTTTTTCGAGTTATTTCGTTAAAAAGCGTTATGAGGTATTAATATTTTTATATAAATCGTTGTATTATTATATTTTACGTCGGGATTAAACGTTTATTTCGTCCCGAAAACGTTAAAAAAAAATTTTTTATTCGAAAGGTTTTTTTGAATTATTTCGCTTAAAAGCGTTATAAGGTGGCAATATTTGTGCATAAATCGCTTTAAAAGGACCTTTTACATCGGGATTAAGGGTTTATTTCGTCGCTGAAATGTTATATAAAAAAAGTACGAACTCGTCCGGGACGTTGGAACTTAGTCGCATTCTCGACCGGTACGTTGGGACTTAGAAAAATTTTCGACCGAAAAGTTTTTTCGAGTTATTTCGTTAAAAAGCGTTATGAGGTATTAATATTTTTATATAAATCGCTATATTATTGTATTTTACGTCGGGATTAAACGTTTATTTGGTCCCGAAAACGTTAAAAAAAAATAGTGGACCGACGCGACTCGGCCCGTCGGACTTGGTCATACTCTCCACCGGTACGTAGGGACTTAGAAAAATTTTCGACCGAAAAGTTTTTTCGAGTTATTTCGCTTAAAAGTGTTATAAGGTATGAATATTTTTATATAAATCGCTATATTATTATATTTTACGTCGGGATTAAACGTTTATTTCGTCCCGAAAACGTTAAAAAAAAATTTTTAATCGAACCGTTTTTTCGAATTTTTTCGCTTAAAAGCGTTATAAGGTGCGAATATTCTTGCATAAATCGCTTTAAAATGACGTTTTACATCGGGATTAAGCATTTATTTCGTCGCTGAAAAGTTATATAAAAAAAGTATGATCGCGCCCGGGACGTTGGAACTTAGTCGCATTCTCGACCGGTACGTAGGGACTTAGAAAAATTTCGGACCGAAAAGTTTTTTCGAGTTATTTCGTTAAAAAGCGTTATGAGGTATGAATATTTTTATATAAATCGCTATATTATTGTATTTTACGTCGGGATTAAACGTTTATTTCGTCCGTGGAAGGTTAAAAAAAAACGGACGGATACGACCGGGCCTTTGGAACTTTGTCTCATTCTGGACCGGTACGTTGGGACTTAGAAAAATTTCGGCCGGCGGAAAAGTCCGAAATACTTATTTCGAGTTATTTCGTTAAAAAGCGTTATAAGGTATAAATATTTTTGCGGAAACGGTTATATCTCTATTAAATACAACTGGATTAAACGTTTTTTCGAATTTTTTAAAAAATTTGTGTTCGACGAACTGACACGACTGCGATATTTGTTTAATTATTTCGTTAATTAACGTTGCAAGGTATATATTTTTTTGCATATTTCTCGTTGTTTCAACGTGTT
>NW_027212597.1:25000-27500 GCF_041682495.2 Bombus fervidus | reverse complement strand
TAGAGTTTTTCAAACTCTGCTTCTGGCTATCGGGAAGAAACGACCGCGCGAGGAAGACGACGACGACCGTGCGCGTCCCATCGAATTTTTTTTTATTTTTACCTGATCGACGGAAGTTTCGTCCGGTTCGTCTCTTTTACCATCGTCTCGTCGACCCGTTCAGAGGGGACCGCCTGTCCATATCCTCGTTGTCGTGAGTCATATGCCTCGTTCCGTCGCTAGAGTTTTTCAAACTCTGCTTCTGGATATCGGGAAGAAACGACCGCGCGAGGCCGATGGCTGCGAGTCCCATCGAATTTTTTTTAAACGCACGCACACACATACACCTGAACGGAGATGCGTTCCATTTCGTCGCGATTTTTCGCGCTTTAGTCGTCGTTGTCGCCATCCGTTCGGAGGGGACCGCCGGCCGTCTCTCTATCCTCGTTGTCGAGAGTCTAATGCCTCGTTCCGTCGCTAGAGTTTTTCAAACTCTGCTTCTGGCTATCGGGAAGAAAAGACCGCGCGAGGAAGAGGAAGGACGACCGTGCGCGTCCCATCGATTTTTTTTATTTTTACCTGAACCACCGAAGTCGATTCAGAGGGGACCGCCGGCCGTGTCTGTATCCTCGTTGTCGAGAGTCTAATGCCTCGTTCCGTCGCTAGAGTTTTTCAAACTCTGCTTCTGGCTATCGGGAAGAAACGACCGCGCGAGGAAGACTACGACCGTGCGCGTCCCATCGATTTTTTTTTACCCGAACGATGGAGATGCATATCGGCTGTTTGCTTCGAATAACTGGACGAGAGGAACGAACATATATATATATATCATGGGCTAGCCACCGTGCGCTTTCTTCGCGAGATCGTGTGCTGTACAGAGGATTCAGAATCGGGTGTTATATCCCCGTCGTTTCCTGACGAACGGAGCTTCGATCTCGTTGGTTGTTATATATTATAATGCACTTTACGCCCGGTCGGCGGGCTGCGTGTGTCGTCGCGCAGTCCGTCCGATTTCGTTTTCGAACGTATTTTCGTGTCGTCAATCATATGGCGACTTCCGCGCGTTCGATTCCCGTTGGTCGGACGTTTGTCGGATATCGGCTTCTTTCGAACCGAGAATAAGAGTACAAAAACCTGAGTACACAAACAAAAATCCATGCATAAACGATTACCCTGAACGGTGGATCACTTGGCTCGTGGGTCGATGAAGAACGCAGCTAATTGCGCGTCAACGTGTGAACTGCAGGACACATGAACATCGACATTTCGAACGCACATTGCGGTCCACGGATACAATTCCTGGACCACGCCTGGCTGAGGGTTGCTCACGTAAACCTAAGACTGCTTGCGTTGCGTATCGTTGCTCTCGGTCCGTATCTCTCTGTTCTTTCTTGCCTCGTCGACAGCCCGCCGTCGTTCGTTTTATCTTTAAACGAACGTTTCTGAGTCGGAGGACGAGCGCCAAGCAAAAGAATACGAATTAAAGAGCGGTCGAGGGCTCGTACGCGACGTACGAGCGATTGTTGGACGTTCGTCGGCGTTCGTCGCTGGATCGTGTGGAGACCGGCGTACGCATGCTCTCGATACAAATATATATGAAAAATCTATCGCGTTCACGGGAGACTCGCAAAACTACCTCCGTCTCTTCTCTGTCCCTTCTTGGCTTGACAACCCGCCGTCGTTCGTGTTTTACGAACGTTTCTGAGTCGGACGAAGCGCAAGAAGAAGGATACGAATTAAAAGAGCGCGGAGAGAACCGTCGTCGTCGACGCGGTTATCGAGATACACAGAGCGAGTTTTCTTCGTGGCCGATTTTTTTTTTCTTTTTGTATCAGCCTCTGCTACGTTTTGTTAGTCTTCGATAAGCACGAATGACCGCGCCCCCGACGTCGTCTTAAATGAATTTTTGGCGAGACTGAGAGAAAGCAAAAATATTTTTGAACAAAGTCAGTCGAGAGAGGAGAGAAAAGAGAACCAAGATATTAAAACCTAAACCTAAACTTGGTGGCGTAACGAAAAACTGTGTGCCTTAAAGAAACACAACCGTCTTTTCATCAAGATGTTTTTACTCGTACAGCCCCAGGGATCGAATACCCACTCCGTCTGTTCGTGCGGCAGAGATGTATTCTGCAGGCGCGAGACGACTGACGAGAAGACAACGAGGACCGTCGCATCGATGGGTCGTCGTTGCGTTTTTCATCCTCTGTGCTTTTTTCTGTTCTTCGCGAACCCAGAGAAAGCCGTAGATCCGGGAACGGACACACGAGATTTCTTCGAACGCTGATGACTTAGGGAGATGATCCCCAGCGTTGCGCGGAGATCGGAGAGTACGCGTACATGTATCGGGACGAATTTTTCCCCGTCGGTCGCGTATCTCTCTGCCCGCGCGCCTGGCCCAAAGCCACGTTCGTCGGAAATCAACGAAAAGTGTGTTACGATCTAGCGTGCGTCTACGATCGGCTATATTTAAGGGTGACGAAGAAGAGAAAAGCTCACGGTGTTGCGCAACGTTTCTGTACCC
>NW_027212597.1:17500-20000 GCF_041682495.2 Bombus fervidus | reverse complement strand
GCGACGCCTCTCGATCCCGGAGGCGCCGTGGCGGATTTTTCCGCTTCCCAGGGGATCATGGGTGACGACCAAGCTAGCCAACGGACAACGAGTTATGGAATTACGGTACCTTTAGTGGGCGATCGGGTTGCGTGTCCAGTATGTGAAGAGAAGGGAATAAACCTTTTCTTCATGTCGTTATCCGACCTGAACAAGCACCTCGATCTACACCATACAGATGCGAATATTAAATGGAGTTGTCTCTGTGGGAAAAGTTTCTCGAAACTTCATGGGACCCAGTGCCACATTCCTAAATGTACAGGCACTGGTCAAAAGGCAGTGGGAAAATATAAGTGTGAAGCATGTCCCATGAGTTTCGGGACCCAGAGAGGACTCTCGACCCACGAAAGGCATGCGCACCCTGCCCTAAGAAATCAGAAAAGAAGGGGACCGGACCCCCCAAAAGATAAAAATTGGACGGAAGTAGAACTTAGTCTCTTGAGAGAGCTTAATGAAAAATTTAAAAACCATAAATATCCAAACAAAGAAATAAATAAGATCCTCACAAACAAGACCTTAGACCAGATCAAATATCAGAGAAAAAAGCTAAGACTGGTCGGTGAGGCAACAAGCTCTCAGGAGGCTAATTGGGCAACAGTGGGAGGGTGCGATCTCGTGGATCCAGGCAATGCGTCTTCAAATGCGCCTGAGATCCGCGTTGACAATGAGTCTCTTAGTGCATGGAGACTCAGCCTGGAAGAAGCCATACTGACGACAGCCGACGTACCTCCTGTTTTAAGTGAGGCCTACGATCGGCTGGAAAATATTTTTAAATTAAACCAAGGGAACGAGGAAGCCCTTGGTAAAGAATTAAATAATTTTATTGCACATCTCTATGAAATTATAAAGAAAGTCAATAAAATAGAGATCACTAAATGTAATTTAAGTCGGAATAAGCCCCAAATGGGACATAAAAAGAACAGCCGCAACGCAAGAAAGCGGTTTTCATACGCACGATGCCAGGATCTGTTTTATGAGTGTCCAAAGAAGTTGGCCGATGTCGTTATCAACGACGATCGCGCATACCTGGAACCAGCCAGGCAGCCACCGGCAGCTGAAGAAGTCAAGAGACACTATAAAGAATTATGGGGGCAACAAGGACCATCTAGTGTCCCGTTTATTAATGATCAATGTGTCTCTAAGCTGTCGTTAAACGAAATTTTTACGCCGATAGCTGTTGAGGATGTGGCGGAGAAAATTAGAAAGATCAGAAAGAAAGCCGCGGCAGGTCCGGATGGATTAACAAAAGAACACCTAATGATCCCCGGACTGCCTGAAATATTATCTAAAATCTATAACATCTGTTTATATAGTTCCTGTTATCCTTCCATATGGAAGCGTAACAGGACTACATTAATTATGAAAGCAAAGAAATCGGGCCAGAAGGTCGAGGATTGGAGACCTATTACGATAGGTCCCATTCTCGGCCGAATTTTCTCCTCCATCCTTGACAGAAAGTTAAGGAGAGGTATTGTATTGAACCTAAGGCAGAAGGGTTTTACATCCGAAAACGGATGTAAAACCAATATCGAACTTTTAAATTCTGCCTTGAATACAAGCAAAAACGGGGGCGGCGGGATATTCACGATCGTGGATATCTCGAAGGCGTTCGATACGATACCCCATTCGGCTTTAACACCTTGCCTGGCTAGGAAAGGTGTGCCGGCCCCAATAATTAAATTAATCAAAAATATGTACGTGGATAATTCCACAACAATTCGGACCAAAAACAAAGTTGGGGTCGAGATCAAGATCCTGAGAGGAGTCAAGCAGGGCGATCCCCTGTCGCCCTTGCTTTTTAACTTATGTCTCGATCCACTGCTGGAGACGATCGAAGAATCAACCAGTGGCATCAAAGCGAATCAAAATCAAAACAGAGGAATCCCTGTTCTGGCGTTCGCGGACGATGTAGTGTTGTTGGGCGCAAACGAGAGGGAGGCGCAGCGCCAGGTGGACGCCCTCCACGAATATCTGAGTGGCCTGAACATGCAGTTATCTAGAGAAAAGAGCCAAACATTCCAGATTGTCTCGAAAAGAGACACCTGGTATGTTAAAGATCCAGAAATAAGGCTCGACGGGCTGAACGTTCCATCTACAGACCCGGATGAGGCATTCAGATATTTAGGCGCCAAAATGGGGCCTTGGAAGGGTGTTCATTGTGGCATCGTGGTACCCGAGATTCTGAGCGTGGTCAGGAGAATCAGAAAACTCTCCCTGAAACCATGCCAGAAGATCGAGCTCATCACGAAATACGTCTTCCCTCGCTATATATACCATCTTTTGATCAGTCCGCCCAGCGACACTGTATTGAAATTGCTGGATAGCGAAGTCAGACAGGAGATCAAGGCCATCCTCCATCTAGTGCCTTCAACTGCCACTGGTTTCTTTTACGCCCCGAAGAGCTGTGGGGGGCTGGGAATGCCTAGATTTGAGCACATCGTCAAACTAGGTATTCTTAAAA
>NW_027212597.1:7500-12500 GCF_041682495.2 Bombus fervidus | reverse complement strand
AAATCGTTATGGTTCGACGAATTCTAGTCGAACGTAACGATTTCGTTTTATTTTTTTAAAAAATTGCCCCTTCCGGACCGACATGACCGGGCGGTTGGCACTTCGTCGATCCCCCGGCCGGTACGTAGGGACTTAGAAAAATTCCGGTCCAAAAAGTTATTTCGAGTTATTTCGCTAAAAAGCGTTACGAGGTATGAATATTTTTATATAAATGGGAATATTATGTATTTCTACGTCGGGATTAAGCGTTTATTTCGTCCCGAGAACGTTAAAAAAAAATTTTTAATCGAACCGTTTTTTCGAATTTTTTCGCTTAAAAGCGTTATAAGGTGCGAATATTCTTGCATAAATCGCTTTAGAATGACGTTTTACATCGGGATTAAGGGTTTATTTCGTCCCCGCAAGGTGCCGTAAAAAATTTACGATCGCGCCCGAGACGTTGGAACTTAGTCTCATTCTCGAGCGGTACGTAGGGACTTGGAAAAATTCCGGTCCAAAAAGTTATTTCGAGTTATTTCGCTTAAAAGCGTTATAAGGTATGAATATTTTTATAGAAATCGTTACGGTTCGACGAATTCTAGTCGAACGTAACGATTTCGTTTTATTTTTTTTAAAAATTGCCCCCTCCGGACCGACATGACCGGGAGGTTGGCACTTCGTCGATCCCCCGGCCGGGACGTAGGGACTTAGAAAAATTCCGGTCCAAAAAGTTATTTCGAGTTATCTCGCTTAAAAGCGTTATGATGCGTATATATTTTTACATAAATAGCAATATTATGTATTTCTACGTCGGGATTAAGCGTTTATTTCGTCCCGAGAACTTTAAAAAAAAATTTTTAATCGAACCGTTTTTTCGAATTTTTTCGCTTAAAAGCGTTACAAGGTGCTAATATTTGTGCATAAATCGCTTTAAAATGACGTTTTACATCGGGATTAAGCGTTTATCTCGTCGCTGGAAAGTTATATAAAAAAAGTACGAACTCGTCCGGGACGTTGGAACTTAGTCTCATTCTCGAGCGGTACGTAGGGACTTAGAAAAATTTCGGACCGAAACGTTATTTCGAGTTATTTCGCTTAAAAGCGTTACGAGGTATGAATATTTTTATAGAAATCGTTACGGTTCGACGAATTCTAGTCGAACGTAACGATTTCGTTTTATTTTTTTTAAAAATTGCCCCCTCCGGACCGACATGACCGGGCGGTTGGCACTTCGTCGATCCCCCGGCCGGTACGTAGGGACTTAGAAAAATTCCGGTCCAAAAAGTTATTTCGAGTTATCTCGCTTAAAAGCGTTATGATGCGTATATATTTTTACATAAATAGCAATATTATGTATTTCTACGTCGGGATTAAGCGTTTATTTCGTCCCGAGAACTTTAAAAAAAAATTTTTAATCGAACCGTTTTTTCGAATTTTTTCGCTTAAAAGCGTTACAAGGTGCTAATATTTGTGCATAAATCGCTTTAAAATGACGTTTTACATCGGGATTAAGCGTTTATCTCGTCGCTGGAAAGTTATATAAAAAAAGTACGAACTCGTCCGGGACGTTGGAACTTAGTCTCATTCTCGAGCGGTACGTAGGGACTTAGAAAAATTTCGGACCGAAACGTTATTTCGAGTTATTTCGCTTAAAAGCGTTACGAGGTATGAATATTTTTATAGAAATCGTTACGGTTCGACGAATTCTAGTCGAACGTAACGATTTCGTTTTATTTTTTTTAAAAATTGCCCCCTCCGGACCGACATGACCGGGCGGTTGGCACTTCGTCGATCCCCCGGCCGGTACGTAGGGACTTAGAAAAATTCCGGTCCAAAAAGTTATTTCGAGTTATCTCGCTTAAAAGCGTTATGATGCGTATATATTTTTACATAAATAGCAATATTATGTATTTCTACGTCGGGATTAAGCGTTTATTTCGTCCCGAGAACTTTAAAAAAAAATTTTTAATCGAACCGTTTTTTCGAATTTTTTCGCTTAAAAGCGTTATAAGGTGCGAATATTCTTGCATAAATCGCTTTAAAATGACGTTTTACGTCGGGATTAAGCGTTTATTTCGTCGCTGGAAAGTTATATAAAAAAAGTACGAACTCGTCCGGGACGTTGGAACTTAGTCTCATTCTGGACCGGTACGTTGGGACTTAGAAAAATTTTCGACCGAAAAGTTTTTTCGAGTTATTTCGTTAAAAAGCGTTATGAGGTATGAATATTTTTATATAAATCGCTATATTATTATATTTTACGTCGGGATTAAACGTTTATTTGGTCCTGAAAACGTTAAAAAAAAATAGTGGACCGACGCGACTCGGCCCGTCGGACTTTGTCATACTCTCCACCGGTACGTAGGGACTTAGAAAAATTTTCGACCGAAAAGTTTTTTCGAGTTATTTCGCTTAAAAGTGTTATAAGGTATGAATATTTTTATATAAATCGCTATATTATTATATTTTACGTCGGGATTAAACGTTTATTTCGTCCCGAAAACGTTAAAAAAAAATTTTTAATCGAACCGTTTTTTCGAATTTTTTCGCTTAAAAGCGTTATAAGGTGCGAATATTCTTGCATAAATCGCTTTAAAATGACGTTTTACGTCGGTATTAAGCGTTTATTTCGTCGCTGAAAAGTTATATAAAAAAAGTATGATCGCGCCCGGGACGTTGGAACTTAGTCTCATTCTGGACCGGTACGTAGGGACTTAGAAAAATTTTCGACCGAAAAGTTTTTTCGAGTTATTTCGCTTAAAAGTGTTATAAGGTATGAATATTTTTATATAAATCGCTATATTATTGTATTTTACGTCGGGATTAAACGTTTATTTGGTCCCGAAAACGTTAAAAAAAAATAGTGGACCGACGCGACTCGGCCCGTCGGACTTGGTCATACTCTCCACCGGTACGTAGGGACTTAGAAAAATTTTCGACCGAAAAGTTTTTTCGAGTTATTTCGTTAAAAAGCGTTATGAGGTATTAATATTTTTATATAAATCGTTGTATTATTATATTTTACGTCGGGATTAAACGTTTATTTGGTCCTGAAAACGTTAAAAAAAAATTTTTTATTCGAAAGGTTTTTTCGAGTTATTTCGTTAAAAAGCGTTATAAGGTACGAATATTCTTGCATAAATCGCTTTAAAATGACTTTTTACGTCGGGATTAAGCGTTTATTTCGTCGCTGGAAAGTTATATAAAAAAAGTGCGAACTCGTCCGGGACGTTGGAACTTAGTCTCATTCTGGACCGGTACGTTGGGACTTAGAAAAATTTCGGACCGAAAAGTTTTTTCGAGTTATTTCGCTTAAAAGTGTTATAAGGTACGAATATTTTTATATAAATCGCTATATTATTATATTTTACGTCGGGATTAAACGTTTATTTGGTCCCGAAAACGTTAAAAAAAAATTTTTTATTCGAAAGGTTTTTTCGAGTTATTTCGCTTAAAAGCGTTATAAGGTGCGAATATTCTTGCATAAATCGCTTTAAAATGACGTTTTACATCGGGATTAAGCATTTATTTCGTCGCTGAAAAGTTATATAAAAAAAGTATGATCGCGCCCGGGACGTTGGAACTTAGTCGCATTCTCGAGCGGTACGTAGGGACTTAGAAAAATTTCGGACCGAAAAGTTTTTTCGAGTTATTTCGTTAAAAAGCGTTATGAGGTATGAATATTTTTATATAAATCGCTATATTATTGTATTTTACGTCGGGATTAAACGTTTATTTCGTCCGTGGAAGGTTAAAAAAAAACGGACGGATACGACCGGGCCTTTGGAACTTTGTCTCATTCTGGACCGGTACGTTGGGACTTAGAAAAATTTCGGCCGGCGGAAAAGTCCGAAATACTTATTTCGAGTTATTTCGTTAAAAAGCGTTATAAGGTATAAATATTTTTGCGGAAACGGTTATATCTCTATTAAATACAACTGGATTAAACGTTTTTTCGAATTTTTTAAAAAATTTGTGTTCGACGAACTGACACGACTGCGATATTTGTTTAATTATTTCGTTAATTAACGTTGCAAGGTATATATTTTTTTGCATATTTCTCGTTGTTTCAACGTGTTCTAATCGATTAAGAACGTGGTTTTTGTCCGTATTCGTTAAAAGAGGTGGTTTACTGATGCGATTTTGAAAAAAAAAAAAAATTAAATTTTTCGATAAAAACTCGTTTAAAATATTAAAATAAGCGGTGCGTTAAAATATCTCGACGATAGGACGTTTTATAACGGTACTTTATTGGAACAAAGTGGTCGAGCGTTTCAGAGACTAAGTCCGACGGTACGTTGGGACTTAGAAAAATTTCGGCCGGCGGAAAAGTCCGAAAAGCTTATTTCGAGTTATTTCGTTAAAAAGCGTTATAAGGTATAAATATTTTTGCAGAAACGGTTATATCTCTATTAAATACAACTGGATTAAACGTTTTTTTCGAATTTTTTAAAAAATTAGTGTCCGTCGAACTGACACGACTGCGATATTTGTTTAATTTTTTCGTTAATTAACGTTGCAAGGTATATATTTTTTTGCATATTTCTCGTTGTTTTAACGTGTTCTAATCGATTAAGAACGTGGTTTTTGTCCGTATTCGTTAAAAGAGGTGGTTTACTGATGCGATTTTGAAAAAAAAAAAAAAATTAAATTTTTCGATAAAAACTCGTTTGAAATATTAAAATAAGCGGTGCGTTAAAATATCTCGACGATAGGATGTTTTCTAAGGGTAGTTTATTCGAAAAAAGTGGTCGAGCGTTTCAGAGACTAAGTCCGACGGTACGCTCTAACGGAGGTTTTACATGGTAAGCGCCCGGCCGCTGGCCCGGCCGGCGCCGACCGTCCGGCCGGCGCTTTGGTATCTATAAGAGACACGTCGAGTCGGACGGTCCGGACGGAACAGCGTCGAGCGCGTGGCTATTCTACGGCCTCGGTTGAGAATTCAGTCACCGCTCCTCGAGTCTTAGTGAACTTTTTTGCTATTTCTCGACTGTTCCTTCGTTCTCGTATCGACTCTTTCT
>NW_027212597.1:0-5000 GCF_041682495.2 Bombus fervidus | reverse complement strand
ACTTGATCATTTAGAGGAAGTAAAAGTCGTAACAAGGTTTCCGTAGGTGAACCTGCGGAAGGATCATTAACGAAAAATACAAAAACACAAAGAATATATTTGACTTGAACACTGTATAATAAAATATATATAATATCGTCGGTAAGGAGCCGTACTCCTCCTATATCGACACAAAGTATATACGACGTATTAACAAGCTATATACTTTGACAAAAGCCAAATTTTTTACAATAAGGAGGTGAGAGACGCTCCAGTTACGAAACTATACGAAGAGTGTGGCACTCTCTCTCGATCATCGGGATGAAGAGATATACTTTTACACGAATAATTCGAGGCGCCTGCGTGAGGTCGTACACAGAAAGACCCGCCGTCTCCGAATAATATTATAACAAACGAAAAACTTAAAAATATTCTCGAGGCGCCTGCGTGAGGTCGTACACAGAAAGACCCGCCGTCTCCGAATAATATTATAACAAACGAAAAACTTAAAAAGATTCTCGAGGCGCTTGCGTGAGGTCGTACACAGAAAGACCCGCCGTCTCCGAATCCTATAACACGAAACCGCTACTATTAATAATAATAATAATAATAACGATATGTGAGGGAACTTGAGCTGAACACATATCGAAAAAACTAAAAGTTACAGTGGAAACCACGTGTAATGAGAAATGCGATCGAGGCGCCTGCGTGAGGTCGTACACAGAAAGACCCGCCGTCACGATCTCGTATTTCGTATTTGCATCGTGGAAATCCAACGAACGAACAATATAATATATAAACTAAAATCTCTAAAGTGCCTCGTGTCGGAGAGATCACTGCTCACACCTCTTCTATATTTCGTAGTTGCGTTGCGTAGGCCTCACCTCCTAGCAACGGGACATAAGGAAGACTGCTCTTTGGGATCGAACGAAGCGTCTATAACGAGTCGTCGACGAGAGCGAAAGAACGCGAATAGCGAGCCGCAGAAAAAAAGGATACCGAATTATATATCTTCGAAGGTTCTCTTCGAAGATCCATGGATACCTATATCTGCGCGTCTCCAGCTATCTCGCGCGTCTCTCCAAACTCTCGTCGTTCCTCGAAACGTGCTTCCTACCCAAAGGGCGTTCGTTCTTCCTATGTCGTTTCGTTGTCGTTCGTTTCAACGGCGAACGATATACGATGTTCGACAAAACGAAACCACGTTGTACGTTCGTACTCGTGGATCGGGTAACCTAGAACGAAAACGCATTGCGTGGATGTTGGCCCGAAAAGATATATACCAGTGCGAGTGATGGTAAAGAGTAACGATTCTTAACTAGACGAAGTTGGTTCGGAGGGGACCGCCGGCCGTCTCTCTATCCTCGCGAGTCTAATGCCTCGTTCCGTCGCTAGAGTTTTTCAAACTCTGCTTCTGGCTATCGGGAAGAATAGACCGCGCGCGCGAGGAAGAGGAAGGACGACCGTGCGCGTCCCATCGATTTTTTTTATTTTTACCTGAACCACCGAAGTCGATTCAGAGGGGACCGCCGGCCGTCTCTCTATCCTCGTTGTCGTGAGTCATATGCCTCGTTCCGTCGCTAGAGTTTTTCAAACTCTGCTTCTGGCTATCGGGAAGAAACGACCGCGCGAGGAAGACGACGACGACGACCGTGCGCGTCCCATCGAATTTTTTTTTATTTTTACCTGATCGACGGAAGTTTCGTCCGGTTCGTCTCTTTTACCATCGTCTCGTCGACCCGTTCAGAGGGGACCGCCTGTCCATATCCTCGTTGTCGTGAGTCATATGCCTCGTTCCGTCGCTAGAGTTTTTCAAACTCTGCTTCTGGATATCGGGAAGAAACGACCGCGCGAGGCCGATGGCTGCGAGTCCCATCGAATTTTTTTTAAACGCACGCACACACATACACCTGAACGGAGATGCGTTCCTTTTCGTCGCGATTTTTCGCGCTTTAGTCGTCGTTGTCGCCATCCGTTCGGAGGGGACCGCCGGCCGTCTCTCTATCCTCGTTGTCGAGAGTCTAATGCCTCGTTCCGTCGCTAGAGTTTTTCAAACTCTGCTTCTGGCTATCGGGAAGAAAAGACCGCGCGAGGAAGAGGAAGGACGACCGTGCGCGTCCCTTTCGAATTTTTTTTTATTTTTACCTGAGCGACCAAAGTGGATTCAGAGGGGACCGCCGGCCGTCTCTCTATCCTCGTTGTCGCGAGTCTAATGCCTCGTTCCGTCGCTAGAGTTTTTCAAACTCTGCTTCTGGCTATCGGGAAGAATAGACCGCGCGCGAGGAAGAGGAACGACGACCGTGCGCGTCCCATCGATTTTTTTTATTTTTACCTGAACCACCGAAGTCGATTCAGAGGGGATCGCCGGCCGTCTCTCTATCCTCGTTGTCGAGAGTCTAATGCCTCGTTCCGTCGCTAGAGTTTTTCAAACTCTGCTTCTGGCTATCGGGAAGAAACGACCGCGCGAGGAAGACTACGACCGTGCGCGTCCCATCGATTTTTTTTTACCCGAACGATGGAGATGCATATCGGCTGTTTGCTTCGAATAACTGGACGAGAGGAACGAACATATATATATATCATGGGCTAGCCACCGTGCGCTTTCTTCGCGAGATCGTGTGCTGTACAGAGGATTCAGAATCGGGTGTTATATCCCCGTCGTTTCCTGACGAACGGAGCTTCGATCTCGTTGGTTGTTATATATTATAATGCACTTTACGCCCGGTCGGCGGGCTGCGTGTGTCGTCGCGCAGTCCGTCCGATTTCGTTTTCGAACGTATTTTCGTGTCGTCAATCATATGGCGACTTCCGCGCGTTCGATTCCCGTTGGTCGGACGTTTGTCGGATATCGGCTTCTTTCGAACCGAGAATAAGAGTACAAAAACCTGAGTACACAAACAAAAATCCATGCATAAACGATTACCCTGAACGGTGGATCACTTGGCTCGTGGGTCGATGAAGAACGCAGCTAATTGCGCGTCAACGTGTGAACTGCAGGACACATGAACATCGACATTTCGAACGCACATTGCGGTCCACGGATACAATTCCTGGACCACGCCTGGCTGAGGGTTGCTCACGTAAACCTAAGACTGCTTGCGTTGCGTATCGTTGCTCTCGGTCCGTCTCTCTCTGTTCTTTCTTGCCTCGTCGACAGCCCGCCGTCGTTCGTTTTATCTTTAAACGAACGTTTCCGAGTCGGAGGACGAGCGCCAAGCAAAAGAATACGAATTAAAGAGCGGTCGAGGGCTCGTACGCGACGTACGAGCGATTGTTGGACGTTCGTCGGCGTTCGTCGCTGGATCGTGTGGAGACCGGCGTACGCATGCTCTCGATACAAATATATATGAAAAATCTATCGCGTTCACGGGAGACTCGCAAAACTACCTCCGTCTCTTCTCTGTCCCTTCTTGGCTTGACAACCCGCCGTCGTTCGTGTTTTACGAACGTTTCTGAGTCGGACGAAGCGCAAGAAGAAGGATACGAATTAAAAGAGCGCGGAGAGAACCGTCGTCGTCGACGCGGTTATCGAGATACACAGAGCGAGTTTTCTTCGTGGCCGATTTTTTTTTTCTTTTTGTATCAGCCTCTGCTACGTTTTGTTAGTCTTCGATAAGCACGAATGACCGCGCCCCCGACGTCGTCTTAAATGAATTTTTGGCGAGACTGAGAGAAAGCAAAAATATTTTTGAACAAAGTCAGTCGAGAGAGGAGAGAAAAGAGAACCAAGATATTAAAACCTAAACCTAAACTTGGTGGCGTAACGAAAAACTGTGTGCCTTAAAGAAACACAACCGTCTTTTCATCAAGATGTTTTTACTCGTACAGCCCCAGGGATCGAATACCCACTCCGTCTGTTCGTGCGGCAGAGATGTATTCTGCAGGCGCGAGACGACTGACGAGAAGACAACGAGGACCGTCGCATCGATGGGTCGTCGTTGCGTTTTTCATCCTCTGTGCTTTTTTCTGTTCTTCGTGAACCCAGAGAAAGCCGTAGATCCGGGAACGGACACACGAGATTTCTTCGAACGCTGATGACTTAGGGAGATGATCCCCAGCGTTGCGCGGAGATCGGAGAGTACGCGTACATGTATCGGGACGAATTTTTCCCCGTCGGTCGCGTATCTCTCTGCCCGCGCGCCTGGCCCAAAGCCACGTTCGTCGGAAATCAACGAAAAGTGTGTGTTACGATCTAGCGTGCGTCTACGATCGGCTATATTTAAGGGTGACGAAGAAGAGAAAAGCTCACGGTGTTGCGCAACGTTTCTGTACCCGATTTTAAGATGTGCATGTGAGTCCGTTACAAAGTTGTTCGGATCGTCGAAAATAGTCGTTTTCGTCGTCGTGCGAAAGAGAGAATAATCTCTGACATTGGCACGGAGAGATCGCGCAGAGGAAGAGAACGATCCTCTTTGGCGAGGCTCGAGAAAGACTAACGAAACTTGATTAGAGACGAGGTATACACGCGCCGTACGTACGACGTACGCGCGTGTGATTTTTTTTTGCTTTAAGGCGATTCGGCGCTCCGAGTTTTAGAGAAAAAGAGATCGTTGGTCATCCCATGTCTCTTCGTCGTCTATCGCTGGACCGCGCATCCTAACGTATCGCCGGTCGTCCAGTCCCCGAGTAATAAATTCACCCCGTTGTGTACGTCTCGCGCTCGCTTTTCCACTTGCGTGAGTTCCCGTGCGTTTTCGTCGTTGGTACAGAGCAAAGAAACCGATATGTTATATACATGTCGCGTGTTCGATCTCTGTGCCAGCAATAACAGGCGAAAACAAGGAACCGCTGGAATCGTCGAGAAGAGAGAAACGGCTACGGGAGATATATTATACATAACACGTGTATATATATATATATATATTATACAAAGAGGACGGGCGTTAAAAACCGGAGATCGTTACGGGTGTCTTGCGTGAGTCTTAGCTCGAACATGATACGACGAACGAAGTTTAAAAGGCACTTTGGCGAGATGCATAAAACGTTTCTCGATCGAGATAGAATATAAGGTTCTCGATTCT
>NW_027212596.1:112500-117776 GCF_041682495.2 Bombus fervidus | reverse complement strand
AAAGCAATACGCCGCTGGACTTTGAATTTTTATATGCCGGCAAAAGCAATACGCCGCTGGACTTTGAATTTTTTTAAGTATGCTTGAGAAAGCAATACGCCGCTGGACTTTGAATTTTTTTAAGTATGCTTGAAAAAGCAATACGCCGCTGGACTTTGAATTTTTTTAAGTATGCTTGAAAAAGCAATACGCCGCTGGACTTTGAATTTTTATATGCCAGCGAAAGCAATACGCCGCTGGACTTTGAATTTTTATATGCCAGCGAAAGCAATACGCCGCTGGACTTTGAATTTTTTTAAGTATGCCCGCAAAAGCAATACGCCGCTGGACTTTGTCGCGTGCGCTTGAAAAAGGAATTTCGCTGCGTACGGCCTTAGATGGTCGTACGTAGCGATTTTTTTTCCTTTAAATCAATTTTCGTCGAGTGCGATTCAAAAGCAATACGCCGCTGGACTTTGTCGTTGGCATAAAGAAAAAAGCAATACGCCGCTGGACTTTGTCGTTTTCAAGCAAAAACCAATACTCCGCTGGAATCGACAATTTAATTCCAAACACGATTTCGCTACGTACGGCCGTCGATGCGAACGATGGTCGTACGTAGCGATTTTTTTTTCCTTTAAATCCAATAGAGATAACGTCTCGAGGGCGTGCCCGGGCGCCCCCCCCCCAACCCCCCGCATCGCGGGTCAGCGCCGGGGTACGTACGATATTCTTAAGGTACGTACGTACGTACGAAAATACGACGACGTAATTCGCAAGGGCGAGACGCGCGCTCGCTCCTCTTTTACTTTTCGTTCTCTCGTTTTTTCCTTCTTTCACCATCGACCAAACCGCTCTCGACGAAAGTAACGAAAAATTAACGTAACGAAAATATACCGTGGACGTACGAAGTAACGGTCGCGATCGTTGCTCGCTCGCTGCGCTCGCTCGAACCTATACTAGCCCAACCCAAAACCGATCCCGCCAGTTTCTCCGATTTTAAGAGAAATCGAGGAACGAACGCGAAAAAGGGATTGGTTTTGGGTTGGGCTAGTTTTTTTTTCGAGCGAGCGCAGCGAGCGAGCAACGCTCGAGAGCCCGTCTGACTTTGAAAAATTTTCGTACCGAACGGTTATTTCCAGTTATTTCGCTTAAAAGCGTTATGATGCGTATATATTTTTACATAAATGGGAATATTACGTATTTCTACGTCGGGATTAAGCGTTTATTTCGTCCCGAGAACTTTAAAAAAAAATTTTAAATCGAACCGTTTTTTCGAATTTTTTCGCTTAAAAGCGTTATAAGGTGCGAATATTTGTGCATAAATCGCTTTAAAATGACGTTTTACGTCGGGATTAAGCGTTTATTTCGTCGCTGGAAAGTTATATAAAAAAAGTATGATCGCGCCCGAGACGTTGGAACTTAGTCTCATTCTCGAGCGGTACGTAGGGACTTAGAAAAATTCCGGACCGAAAAGTTATTTCGAGTTATTTCGCTTAAAAGCGTTATAAGGTATGAATATTTTTATAGAAATCGTTATGGTTCGACGAATTCTAGTCGAACGTAACGATTTCGTTTTATTTTTTTAAAAAATTGCCCCCTCCGGACCGACATGACCGGGAGGTTGGCACTTCGTCGATCCCCCGGCCGGTACGTAGGGACTTAGAAAAATTCCGGACCGAAAAGTTATTTCGAGTTATTTCGCTAAAAAGCGTTACGAGGTATGAATATTTTTATATAAATGGGAATATTATGTATTTCTACGTCGGGATTAAGCGTTTATTTCGTCCCGAGAACTTTAAAAAAAATTTTTTAATCGA
The DNA here is from genome assembly GCF_041682495.2 of Bombus fervidus. Lineage (NCBI taxonomy): Eukaryota > Metazoa > Arthropoda > Insecta > Hymenoptera > Apidae > Bombus > Bombus fervidus. The sequence continues at coordinate 115,977 of NW_027212596.1, read as the reverse complement.
ACAGTTTTTTCGAATTTTTTCGCTTAAAAGCGTTACAAGGTGCTAATATTTGTGCATAAATCGCTTTAGAATGACGTTTTACATCGGGATTAAGCGTTTATTTCGTCCCCGAAAGCTGCCGTAAAAAATTTACGATCGCGCCCGAGACGTTGGAACTTAGTCTCATTCTCGAGCGGTACGTAGGGACTTAGAAAAATTTTCGACCGAAAAGTTATTTCGAGTTATCTCGCTTAAAAGCGTTACGAGGTATGAATATTTTTATAGAAATCGTTATTGTTCAACGAATTCTAGTCGAACGTAACGATTTCGTTTTATTTTTTTAAAAAATTGCCCCCTCCGGACCGACATGACCGGGAGGTTGGCACTTCGTCGATCCCCCGGCCGGTACGTAGGGACTTAGAAAAATTCCGGTCCAAAAAGTTATTTCGAGTTATCTCGCTTAAAAGCGTTATGATGCGTATATATTTTTACATAAATGGGAATATTACGTATTTCTACGTCGGGATTAAGCGTTTATTTCGTCCCGAGAACTTTAAAAAAAATTTTTTAATCGAACCGTTTTTTCGAGTTATTTCGCTTAAAAGCGTTATAAGGTGCGAATATTCTTGCATAAATCGCTTTAAAATGACTTTTTACGTCGGGATTAAGCGTTTATTTCGTCGCTGGAAAGTTATATAAAAAAAGTACGAACTCGTCCGGGACGTTGGAACTTAGTCTCATTCTGGACCGGTACGTAGGGACTTAGAAAAATTTTCGACCGAAAAGTTTTTTCGAGTTATTTCGCTTAAAAGTGTTATAAGGTATGAATATTTTTATAGAAATCGTTACGGTTCGACGAATTCTAGTCGACTGTAACGATTCCGTTTTATTTTTTTAAAAAATTGCCCCCTCCGGACCGACATGACCGGGAGGTTGGCACTTCGTCGATCCCCCGGCCGGTACGTAGGGACTTAGAAAAATTCCGGTCCAAAAAGTTATTTCGAGTTATCTCGCTTAAAAGCGTTATAAGGTATGAATATTTTAATATAAATGGGAATATTATGTATTTCTACGTCGGGATTAAACGTTTATTTGGTCCCGAAAACGTTAAAAAAAAATTTTTTATTCGAAAGGTTTTTTTGAATTATTTCGCTTAAAAGCGTTATAAGGTGGCAATATTTGTGCATAAATCGCTTTAGAAGGACCTTTTACATCGGGATTAAGGGTTTATTTCGTCGCTGAAATGTTATATAAAAAAAGTACGATCGCGCCCGGGACGTTGGAACTTAGTCGCATTCTCGACCGGTACGTTGGGACTTAGAAAAATTTTCGACCGAAAAGTTTTTTCGGGTTATTTCGTTAAAAAGCGTTATGAGGTATGAATATTTTTATATAAATCGCTATATTATTGTATTTTACGTCGGGATTAAACGTTTATTTGGTCCCGAAAACGTTAAAAAAAAATAGTGGACCGACGCGACTCGGCCCGTCGGACTTTGTCATACTCTCCACCGGTACGTAGGGACTTAGAAAAATTTTCGACCGAAAAGTTTTTTCGAGTTATTTCGTTAAAAAGCGTTATGAGGTACGAATATTTTTATATAAATCGCTGTATTATTATATTTTACGTCGGGATTAAACGTTTATTTCGTCCCGAAAACGTTAAAAAAAAATTTTTTATTCGAAAGGTTTTTTCGAGTTATTTCGTTAAAAAGCGTTATAAGGTACGAATATTCTTGCATAAATCGCTTTAAAATGACTTTTTACGTCGGGATTAAGCGTTTATTTCGTCGCTGGAAAGTTATATAAAAAAAGTACGAACTCGTCCGGGACGTTGGAACTTAGTCTCATTCTGGACCGGTACGTAGGGACTTAGAAAAATTTTCGACCGAAAAGTTTTTTCGAGTTATTTCGTTAAAAAGCGTTATGAGGTACGAATATTTTTATATAAATGGGAATGTTATTAAGTTTTACGTCGGGATTAAACGTTTATTTGGTCCTGAAAACGTTAAAAAAAAATAGTGGACCGACGCGACTCGGCCCGTCGGACTTGGTCATACTCTCCACCGGTACGTAGGGACTTAGAAAAATTTTCGACCGAAAAGTTTTTTCGAGTTATTTCGTTAAAAAGCGTTATGAGGTACGAATATTTTTATATAAACCGCTATATTATTACATTTTACGTCGGGATTAAACGTTTATTTGGTCCCGAAAACGTTAAAAAAAAATTTTTTATTCGAAAGGTTTTTTCGAGTTATTTCGCTTAAAAGCGTTATAAGGTACGAATATTCTTGCATAAATCGCTTTAAAATGACTTTTTACGTCGGGATTAAGCGTTTATTTCGTCGCTGGAAAGTTATATAAAAAAAGTACGATCGCGCCCGGGACGTTGGAACTTAGTCGCATTCTCGACCGGTACGTTGGGACTTAGAAAAATTTTCGACCGAAAAGTTTTTTCGAGTTATTTCGTTAAAAAGCGTTATGAGGTATTAATATTTTTATATAAATCGCTATATTATTGTATTTTACGTCGGGATTAAACGTTTATTTGGTCCCGAAAACGTTAAAAAAAAATAGTGGACCGACGCGACTCGGCCCGTCGGACTTGGTCATACTCTCCACCGGTACGTAGGGACTTAGAAAAATTTTCGACCGAAAAGTTTTTTCGAGTTATTTCGTTAAAAAGCGTTATGAGGTATGAATATTTTTATATAAATCGCTATATTATTATAGTTTACGTCGGGATTAAACGTTTATTTCGTCCCGAAAACGTTAAAAAAAAATTTTTTATTCGAAAGGTTTTTTCGAGTTATTTCGTTAAAAAGCGTTATAAGGTACGAATATTCTTGCATAAATCGCTTTAAAATGACTTGTTACGTCGGGATTAAGCGTTTATTTCGTCGCTGGAAAGTTATATAAAAAAAGTACGAACTCGTCCGGGACGTTGGAACTTAGTCTCATTCTGGACCGGTACGTAGGGACTTAGAAAAATTTTCGACCGAAAAGTTTTTTCGAGTTATTTCGTTAAAAAGCGTTATGAGGTATGAATATTTTTATATAAATCGCTATATTATTGTATTTTACGTCGGGATTAAACGTTTATTTCGTCCGTGGAAGGTTAAAAAAAAACGGACGGATACGACCGGGCCTTTGGAACTTTGTCTCATTCTGGACCGGTACGTTGGGACTTAGAAAAATTTCGGCCGGCGGAAAAGTCCGAAATACTTATTTCGAGTTATTTCGTTAAAAAGCGTTATAAGGTATAAATATTTTTGCGGAAACGGTTATATCTCTATTAAATACAACTGGATTAAACGTTTTTTCGAATTTTTTAAAAAATTTGTGTTCGACGAACTGACACGACTGCGATATTTGTTTAATTATTTCGTTAATTAACGTTGCAAGGTATATATTTTTTTGCATATTTCTCGTTGTTTCAACGTGTTCTAATCGATTAAGAACGTGGTTTTTGTCCGTATTCGTTAAAAGAGGTGGTTT
>NW_027212596.1:105000-107500 GCF_041682495.2 Bombus fervidus | reverse complement strand
GACGACGACGACGACCGTGCGCGTCCCATCGAATTTTTTTTTATTTTTACCTGATCGACGGAAGTTTCGTCCGGTTCGTCTCTTTTACCATCGTCTCGTCGACCCGTTCAGAGGGGACCGCCTGTCCATATCCTCGTTGTCGTGAGTCATATGCCTCGTTCCGTCGCTAGAGTTTTTCAAACTCTGCTTCTGGATATCGGGAAGAAACGACCGCGCGAGGCCGATGGCTGCGAGTCCCATCGAATTTTTTTTAAACGCACGCACACACATACACCTGAACGGAGATGCGTTCCTTTTCGTCGCGATTTTTCGTGCTTTAGTCGTCGTTGTCGCCATCCGTTCGGAGGGGACCGCCGGCCGTCTCTCTATCCTCGTTGTCGAGAGTCTAATGCCTCGTTCCGTCGCTAGAGTTTTTCAAACTCTGCTTCTGGCTATCGGGAAGAAAAGACCGCGCGAGGAAGAGGAAGGACGACCGTGCGCGTCCCTTTCGAATTTTTTTTTATTTTTACCTGAGCGACCAAAGTGGATTCAGAGGGGACCGCCGGCCGTCTCTCTATCCTCGTTGTCGCGAGTCTAATGCCTCGTTCCGTCGCTAGAGTTTTTCAAACTCTGCTTCTGGCTATCGGGAAGAATAGACCGCGCGCGAGGAAGAGGAAGGACGACCGTGCGCGTCCCATCGATTTTTTTTATTTTTACCTGAACCACCGAAGTCGATTCAGAGGGGACCGCCGGCCGTGTCTGTATCCTCGTTGTCGTGAGTCATATGCCTCGTTCCGTCGCTAGAGTTTTTCAAACTCTGCTTCTGGCTATCGGGAAGAAACGACCGCGCGAGGAAGACTACGACCGTGCGCGTCCCATCGATTTTTTTTTACCCGAACGATGGAGATGCATATCGGCTGTTTGCTTCGAATAACTGGACGAGAGGAACGAACATATATATATATCATGGGCTAGCCACCGTGCGCTTTCTTCGCGAGATCGTGTGCTGTACAGAGGATTCAGAATCGGGTGTTATATCCCCGTCGTTTCCTGACGAACGGAGCTTCGATCTCGTTGGTTGTTATATATTATAATGCACTTTACGCCCGGTCGGCGGGCTGCGTGTGTCGTCGCGCAGTCCGTCCGATTTCGTTTTCGAACGTATTTTCGTGTCGTCAATCATATGGCGACTTCCGCGCGTTCGATTCCCGTTGGTCGGACGTTTGTCGGATATCGGCTTCTTTCGAACCGAGAATAAGAGTACAAAAACCTGAGTACACAAACAAAAATCCATGCATAAACGATTACCCTGAACGGTGGATCACTTGGCTCGTGGGTCGATGAAGAACGCAGCTAATTGCGCGTCAACGTGTGAACTGCAGGACACATGAACATCGACATTTCGAACGCACATTGCGGTCCACGGATACAATTCCTGGACCACGCCTGGCTGAGGGTTGCTCACGTAAACCTAAGACTGCTTGCGTTGCGTATCGTTGCTCTCGGTCCGTATCTCTCTGTTCTTTCTTGCCTCGTCGACAGCCCGCCGTCGTTCGTTTTATCTTTAAACGAACGTTTCTGAGTCGGAGGACGAGCGCCAAGCAAAAGAATACGAATTAAAGAGCGGTCGAGGGCTCGTACGCGACGTACGAGCGATTGTTGGACGTTCGTCGGCGTTCGTCGCTGGATCGTGTGGAGACCGGCGTACGCATGCTCTCGATACAAATATATATGAAAAATCTATCGCGTTCACGGGAGACTCGCAAAACTACCTCCGTCTCTTCTCTGTCCCTTCTTGGCTTGACAACCCGCCGTCGTTCGTGTTTTACGAACGTTTCTGAGTCGGACGAAGCGCAAGAAGAAGGATACGAATTAAAAGAGCGCGGAGAGAACCGTCGTCGTCGACGCGGTTATCGAGATACACAGAGCGAGTTTTCTTCGTGGCCGATTTTTTTTTTCTTTTTGTATCAGCCTCTGCTACGTTTTGTTAGTCTTCGATAAGCACGAATGACCGCGCCCCCGACGTCGTCTTAAATGAATTTTTGGCGAGACTGAGAGAAAGCAAAAATATTTTTGAACAAAGTCAGTCGAGAGAGGAGAGAAAAGAGAACCAAGATATTAAAACCTAAACCTAAACTTGGTGGCGTAACGAAAAACTGTGTGCCTTAAAGAAACACAACCGTCTTTTCTCAAGATGTTTTTACTCGTACAGCCCCAGGGATCGAATACCCACTCCGTCTGTTCGTGCGGCAGAGATGTATTCTGCAGGCGCGAGACGACTGACGAGAAGACAACGAGGACCGTCGCATCGATGGGTCGTCGTTGCGTTTTTCATCCTCTGTGCTTTTTTCTGTTCTTCGCGAACCCAGAGAAAGCCGTAGATCCGGGAACGGACACACGAGATTTCTTCGAACGCTGATGACTTAGGGAGATGATCCCCAGCGTTGCGCGGAGATCGGAGAGTACGCGTACATGTATCGGGACGAATTTTTCCCCGTCGGTCGCGTATCTCTCTGCCCGC
>NW_027212596.1:85000-97500 GCF_041682495.2 Bombus fervidus | reverse complement strand
ATGGTCGTACGTAGCGATTTTTTTTTCCTTTAAATCCAATAGAGATAACGTCTCGAGGGCGTGCCCGGGCGCCCCCCCCCCAACCCCCCGCATCGCGGGTCAGCGCCGGGGTACGTACGATATTCTTAAGGTACGTACGTACGTACGAAAATACGACGACGATATTCGTACGGCGAGACGCGCGCTCGCTCCTCTTTTACTTTTCGTTCTCTCGTTTTTTCCTTCTTTCACCATCGACCAAACCGCTCTCGACGAAAGTAACGAAAAATTAACGTAACGAAAATATACCGTGGACGTACGAAGTAACGGTCGCGATCGTTGCTCGCTCGCTGCGCTCGAGCGTTACGAGGTATGAATATTTTTATAGAAATCGTTATGGTTCGACGAATTCTAGTCGAACGTAACGATTTCGTTTTATTTTTTTTAAAAATTGCCCCCTCCGGACCGACATGACCGGGAGGTTGGCACTTCGTCGATCCCCCGGCCGGTACGTAGGGACTTAGAAAAATTCCGGTCCAAAAAGTTATTTCGAGTTATCTCGCTTAAAAGCGTTATGATGCGTATATATTTTTATATAAATCGCTATATTATTATATTTTACGTCGGGATTAAACGTTTATTTCGTCCCGAAAACGTTAAAAAAAAATTTTTAATCGAACCGTTTTTTCGAATTTTTTCGCTTAAAAGCGTTATAAGGTGCGAATATTCTTGCATAAATCGCTTTAAAATGACGTTTTACGTCGGTATTAAGCGTTTATTTCGTCGCTGAAAAGTTATATAAAAAAAGTATGATCGCGCCCGGGACGTTGGAACTTAGTCTCATTCTGGACCGGTACGTAGGGACTTAGAAAAATTTTCGACCGAAAAGTTTTTTCGAGTTATTTCGCTTAAAAGTGTTATAAGGTATGAATATTTTTATATAAATCGCTATATTATTGTATTTTACGTCGGGATTAAACGTTTATTTGGTCCCGAAAACGTTAAAAAAAAATAGTGGACCGACGCGACTCGGCCCGTCGGACTTTGTCATACTCTCCACCGGTACGTAGGGACTTAGAAAAATTTTCGACCGAAAAGTTTTTTCGAGTTATTTCGCTTAAAAGTGTTATAAGGTATGAATATTTTTATATAAATCGCTATATTATTATATTTTACGTCGGGATTAAACGTTTATTTCGTCCCGAAAACGTTAAAAAAAAATTTTTAATCGAACCGTTTTTTCGAATTTTTTCGCTTAAAAGCGTTATAAGGTGCGAATATTCTTGCATAAATCGCTTTAAAATGACGTTTTACGTCGGTATTAAGCGTTTATTTCGTCGCTGAAAAGTTATATAAAAAAAGTATGATCGCGCCCGGGACGTTGGAACTTAGTCTCATTCTGGACCGGTACGTAGGGACTTAGAAAAATTTTCGACCGAAAAGTTTTTTCGAGTTATTTCGCTTAAAAGTGTTATAAGGTATGAATATTTTTATATAAATCGCTATATTATTGTATTTTACGTCGGGATTAAACGTTTATTTGGTCCCGAAAACGTTAAAAAAAAATAGTGGACCGACGCGACTCGGCCCGTCGGACTTTGTCATACTCTCCACCGGTACGTAGGGACTTAGAAAAATTTTCGACCGAAAAGTTTTTTCGAGTTATTTCGCTTAAAAGTGTTATAAGGTATGAATATTTTTATATAAATCGCTATATTATTATATTTTACGTCGGGATTAAACGTTTATTTCGTCCCGAAAACGTTAAAAAAAAATTTTTAATCGAACCGTTTTTTCGAATTTTTTCGCTTAAAAGCGTTATAAGGTGCGAATATTCTTGCATAAATCGCTTTAAAATGACGTTTTACGTCGGTATTAAGCGTTTATTTCGTCGCTGAAAAGTTATATAAAAAAAGTATGATCGCGCCCGGGACGTTGGAACTTAGTCTCATTCTGGACCGGTACGTAGGGACTTAGAAAAATTTTCGACCGAAAAGTTTTTTCGAGTTATTTCGCTTAAAAGTGTTATAAGGTATGAATATTTTTATATAAATCGCTATATTATTGTATTTTACGTCGGGATTAAACGTTTATTTGGTCCCGAAAACGTTAAAAAAAAATAGTGGACCGACGCGACTCGGCCCGTCGGACTTTGTCATACTCTCCACCGGTACGTAGGGACTTAGAAAAATTTTCGACCGAAAAGTTTTTTCGAGTTATTTCGCTTAAAAGTGTTATAAGGTATGAATATTTTTATATAAATCGCTATATTATTATATTTTACGTCGGGATTAAACGTTTATTTCGTCCCGAAAACGTTAAAAAAAAATTTTTAATCGAACCGTTTTTTCGAATTTTTTCGCTTAAAAGCGTTATAAGGTGCGAATATTCTTGCATAAATCGCTTTAAAATGACGTTTTACGTCGGGATTAAGCATTTATTTCGTCGCTGAAAAGTTATATAAAAAAAGTATGATCGCGCCCGGGACGTTGGAACTTAGTCGCATTCTCGACCGGTACGTAGGGACTTAGAAAAATTTCGGACCGAAAAGTTTTTTCGAGTTATTTCGTTAAAAAGCGTTATGAGGTATGAATATTTTTATATAAATCGCTATATTATTGTATTTTACGTCGGGATTAAACGTTTATTTCGTCCGTGGAAGGTTAAAAAAAAACGGACGGATACGACCGGGCCTTTGGAACTTTGTCTCATTCTGGACCGGTACGTTGGGACTTAGAAAAATTTCGGCCGGCGGAAAAGTCCGAAATACTTATTTCGAGTTATTTCGTTAAAAAGCGTTATAAGGTATAAATATTTTTGCGGAAACGGTTATATCTCTATTAAATACAACTGGATTAAACGTTTTTTCGAATTTTTTAAAAAATTTGTGTTCGACGAACTGACACGACTGCGATATTTGTTTAATTATTTCGTTAATTAACGTTGCAAGGTATATATTTTTTTGCATATTTCTCGTTGTTTCAACGTGTTCTAATCGATTAAGAACGTGGTTTTTGTCCGTATTCGTTAAAAGAGGTGGTTTACTGATGCGATTTTAAAAAAAAAAAAAAATTAAATTTTTCGATAAAAACTGGTTTGAAATATTAAAATAAGCGGTGCGTTAAAATATCTCGACGATAGGACGTTTTATAAGGGTACTTTATTGGAACAAAGTGGTCGAGCGTTTCAGAGACTAAGTCCGACGGTACGTTGGGACTTAGAAAAATTTCGGCCGGCGGAAAAGTCCGAAAAGCTTATTTCGAGTTATTTCGTTAAAAAGCGTTATAAGGTATAAATATTTTTGCAGAAACGGTTATATCTCTATTAAATACAACTGGATTAAACGTTTTTTTCGAATTTTTTAAAAAATTAGTGTCCGTCGAACTGACACGACTGCGATATTTGTTTAATTTTTTCGTTAATTAACGTTGCAAGGTATATATTTTTTTGCATATTTCTCGTTGTTTTAACGTGTTCTAATCGATTAAGAACGTGGTTTTTGTCCGTATTCGTTAAAAGAGGTGGTTTACTGATGCGATTTTGAAAAAAAAAAAAAAATTAAATTTTTCGATAAAAACTCGTTTGAAATATTAAAATAAGCGGTGCGTTAAAATATCTCGACGATAGGATGTTTTCTAAGGGTAGTTTATTCGAAAAAAGTGGTCGAGCGTTTCAGAGACTAAGTCCGACGGTACGCTCTAACGGAGGTTTTACATGGTAAGCGCCCGGCCGCTGGCCCGGCCGGCGCCGACCGTCCGGCCGGCGCTTTGGTATCTATAAGAGACACGTCGAGTCGGACGGTCCGGACGGAACAGCGTCGAGCGCGTGGCTATTCTACGGCCTCGGTTGAGAATTCAGTCACCGCTCCTCGAGTCTTAGTGAACTTTTTTACTATTTCTCGACTGTTCCTTCGTTCTCGTATCGACTCTTTCTCTACACTGCTGCGCCGCGGGTCGCTGTCCTGGACGTAATGACCAAATAACGTGGCAAGGTTCCCCTTAGTCGGGAAGCTGGATCCTGTATGCTCGCACTAACTTTAAAAAAAGTTAGGGCAGTGTGCTTGTTACTAACTGAGTATCAATTCATGCTGGTTCGGCAGAGACCGTTCCAAAACTTATGTTATAGCGTACGCAGTACGTTTTAAACATACGAAAGGCTAATGGGGAGCGTACTACCTTTTAGGAAGTGCGTTCTTTCTGATTGGAGAATATCAAAAGAACGAACGAATATGTTTCTTACGAGGACGGTACGTTCAGCATGCAGTTTACGTGCTTTTTACCGCTAAGGCATATTCGTTCAACCAACAAACCATTCTTACAGAATGATCCTATGAACAGAATGATCTTAAAATATTCCACACAAACAATCAAACGAACGAAAGAAAGTAAAGAGAGAGTGGCGAAATGAGAGGAGAGAGAGTAGTGGCGTTCGACGTTACAACGGGAATTAAAAGGGTGTCGTCGAACGTTCACTAAGAACGAAAAGTCTCGTCGTACGGTGTTACGGACCCACCTACGACACTCTGAGGCTATTTTAAAAAGAGAGTCTTTTGACTCTAATATATAATATATATATAAAATACAAAGTTCCCTGGTTGATCCTGCCAGTAGTCATATGCTTGTCTCAAAGATTAAGCCATGCATGTCTCAGTACATGCCGCATTAAGGTGAAACCGCGAATGGCTCATTAAATCAGTTATGGTTTCTTAGATCATACTTAAACTTACTTGGATAACTGTGGTAATTCTAGAGCTAATACATGCAAACAGATTCGTACCAGAGATGGTACGAATGCTTTTATTAGATCAAAACCAATCGGTGGCGGATGGCTCGTCCGTTCGTCCATCGTTTGTTTTGGTGACTCTGAATAACTTTGTGCTGATCGCATGGTCATCTAGCACCGGCGACGCATCTTTCAAATGTCTGCCTTATCAACTGTCGATGGTAGGTTCTGCGCCTACCATGGTTGTAACGGGTAACGGGGAATCAGGGTTCGATTCCGGAGAGGGAGCCTGAGAAACAGCTACCACATCCAAGGAAGGCAGCAGGCGCGCAAATTACCCACTCCCGGCACGGGGAGGTAGTGACGAAAAATAACGATACGGGACTCATCCGAGGCCCCGTAATCGGAATGAGTACACTTTAAATCCTTTAACGAGGACCAATTGGAGGGCAAGTCTGGTGCCAGCAGCCGCGGTAATTCCAGCTCCAATAGCGTATATTAAAGTTGTTGCGGTTAAAAAGCTCGTAGTTGAATCTGTGTGTCACAGTGTCGGTTCACCGCTCGCGGTGTTTAACTGGCATTATGTGGTACGTCCTATCGGTGGGCTTAGCTCCTCGCGGGGCGGTCCAACTAATATCCCATCGCGGTGCTCTTCACTGAGTGTCGAGGTGGGCCGATACGTTTACTTTGAACAAATTAGAGTGCTTAAAGCAGGCTACCTTCGCCTGAATACTGTGTGCATGGAATAATGGAATAGGACCTCGGTTCTATTTTGTTGGTTTTCGGAGCCCCGAGGTAATGATTAATAGGGACAGATGGGGGCATTCGTATTGCGACGTTAGAGGTGAAATTCTTGGATCGTCGCAAGACGGACAGAAGCGAAAGCATTTGCCAAAAATGTTTTCATTAATCAAGAACGAAAGTTAGAGGTTCGAAGGCGATCAGATACCGCCCTAGTTCTAACCATAAACGATGCCAGCCAGCGATCCGCCGAAGTTCCTCCGATGACTCGGCGGGCAGCTTCCGGGAAACCAAAGCTTTTGGGTTCCGGGGGAAGTATGGTTGCAAAGCTGAAACTTAAAGGAATTGACGGAAGGGCACCACCAGGAGTGGAGCCTGCGGCTTAATTTGACTCAACACGGGAAACCTCACCAGGCCCGGACACCGGAAGGATTGACAGATTGATAGCTCTTTCTTGATTCGGTGGGTGGTGGTGCATGGCCGTTCTTAGTTGGTGGAGCGATTTGTCTGGTTAATTCCGATAACGAACGAGACTCTAGCCTGCTAAATAGACGTAAATTATGGTATCTCGAAGGCCCCCGGCTTCGGTCGGCGGGTTTTTACTACCAACGTACAAACAAATCTTCTTAGAGGAACAGGCGGCTTCTAGCCGCACGAGATTGAGCAATAACAGGTCTGTGATGCCCTTAGATGTTCTGGGCCGCACGCGCGCTACACTGAAGGAATCAGCGTGTTTTCCCTGGCCGAAAGGCCCGGGTAACCCGCTGAACCTCCTTCGTGCTAGGGATTGGGGCTTGCAATTATTCCCCATGAACGAGGAATTCCCAGTAAGCGCGAGTCATAAGCTCGCGTTGATTACGTCCCTGCCCTTTGTACACACCGCCCGTCGCTACTACCGATTGAATGATTTAGTGAGGTCTTCGGACTGGTGCGCGGCCAATGTGATAAGCATTGCCGATGTTACCGGGAAGATGACCAAACTTGATCATTTAGAGGAAGTAAAAGTCGTAACAAGGTTTCCGTAGGTGAACCTGCGGAAGGATCATTAACGAAAAATACAAAAACACAAAGAATATATTTGACTTGAACACTGTATAATAAAATATATATAATATCGTCGGTAAGGAGCCGTACTCCTCCTATATCGACACAAAGTATATACGACGTATTAACAAGCTATATACTTTGACAAAAGCCAAATTTTTTACAATAAGGAGGTGAGAGACGCTCCAGTTACGAAACTATACGAAGAGTGTGGCACTCTCTCTCGATCATCGGGATGAAGAGATATACTTTTACACGAATAATTCGAGGCGCCTGCGTGAGGTCGTACACAGAAAGACCCGCCGTCTCCGAATAATATTATAACAAACGAAAAACTTAAAAATATTCTCGAGGCGCCTGCGTGAGGTCGTAAACAGAAAGACCCGCCGTCTCCGAATAATATAACACACGGAAAACTTAAAAAGATTCTCGAGGCGCTTGCGTGAGGTCGTACACAGAAAGACCCGCCGTCTCCGAATCCTATAACACGAAACCGCTACTATTAATAATAATAATAATAATAATAATAATAACGATATGTGAGGGAACTTGAGCTGAACACATATCGAAAAAACTAAAAGTTACAGTGGAAACCACGTGTAATGAGAAATGCGATCGAGGCGCCTGCGTGAGGTCGTACACAGAAAGACCCGCCGTCACGATCTCGTATTTCGTATTTGCATCGTGGAAATCCAACGAACGAACAATATAATATATAAACTAAAATCTCTAAAGTGCCTCGTGTCGGAGAGATCACTGCTCACACCTCTTCTATATTTCGTAGTTGCGTTGCGTAGGCCTCGCCTCCTAGCAACGGGACATAAGGAAGACTGCTCTTTGGGATCGAACGAAGCGTCTATAACGAGTCGTCGACGAGAGCGAAAGAACGCGAATAGCGAGCCGCAGAAAAAAAGGATACCGAATTATATATCTTCGAAGGTTCTCTTCGAAGATCCATGGATACCTATATCTGCGCGTCTCCAGCTATCTCGCGCGTCTCTCCAAACTCTCGTCGTTCCTCGAAACGTGCTTCCTACCCAAAGGGCGTTCGTTCTTCCTATGTCGTTTCGTTGTCGTTCGTTTCAACGGCGAACGATATACGATGTTCGACAAAACGAAACCACGTTGTACGTTCGTACTCGTGGATCGGGTAACCTAGAACGAAAACGCATTGCGTGGATGTTGGCCCGAAAAGATATATACCAAGGCGAGTGATGGTAAAGAGTAACGATTCTTAACTAGACGAAGTTGGTTCAGAGGGGACCGCCGGCCGTCTCTCTATCCTCGTTGTCGCGAGTCTAATGCCTCGTTCCGTCGCTAGAGTTTTTCAAACTCTGCTTCTGGCTATCGGGAAGAATAGACCGCGCGCGAGGAAGAGGAACGACGACCGTGCGCGTCCCATCGATTTTTTTTATTTTTACCTGAACCACCGAAGTCGATTCAGAGGGGACCGCCGGCCGTCTCTCTATCCTCGTTGTCGTGAGTCATATGCCTCGTTCCGTCGCTAGAGTTTTTCAAACTCTGCTTCTGGCTATCGGGAAGAAACGACCGCGCGAGGAAGACGACGACGACGACCGTGCGCGTCCCATCGAATTTTTTTTTATTTTTACCTGATCGACGGAAGTTTCGTCCGGTTCGTCTCTTTTACCATCGTCTCGTCGACCCGTTCAGAGGGGACCGCCTGTCCATATCCTCGTTGTCGTGAGTCATATGCCTCGTTCCGTCGCTAGAGTTTTTCAAACTCTGCTTCTGGATATCGGGAAGAAACGACCGCGCGAGGCCGATGGCTGCGAGTCCCATCGAATTTTTTTTAAACGCACGCACACACATACACCTGAACGGAGATGCGTTCCTTTTCGTCGCGATTTTTCGCGCTTTAGTCGTCGTTGTCGCCATCCGTTCGGAGGGGACCGCCGGCCGTCTCTCTATCCTCGTTGTCGAGAGTCTAATGCCTCGTTCCGTCGCTAGAGTTTTTCAAACTCTGCTTCTGGCTATCGGGAAGAAAAGACCGCGCGAGGAAGAGGAAGGACGACCGTGCGCGTCCCTTTCGAATTTTTTTTATTTTTACCTGAGCGACCAAAGTGGATTCAGAGGGGACCGCCGGCCGTCTCTCTATCCTCGTTGTCGCGAGTCTAATGCCTCGTTCCGTCGCTAGAGTTTTTCAAACTCTGCTTCTGGCTATCGGGAAGAATAGACCGCGCGCGAGGAAGAGGAACGACGACCGTGCGCGTCCCATCGATTTTTTTTATTTTTACCTGAACCACCGAAGTCGATTCAGAGGGGACCGCCGGCCGTGTCTGTATCCTCGTTGTCGAGAGTCTAATGCCTCGTTCCGTCGCTAGAGTTTTTCAAACTCTGCTTCTGGCTATCGGGAAGAAACGACCGCGCGAGGAAGACTACGACCGTGCGCGTCCCATCGATTTTTTTTTACCCGAACGATGGAGATGCATATCGGCTGTTTGCTTCGAATAACTGGACGAGAGGAACGAACTTATATATATATCATGGGCTAGCCACCGTGCGCTTTCTTCGCGAGATCGTGTGCTGTACAGAGGATTCAGAATCGGGTGTTATATCCCCGTCGTTTCCTGACGAACGGAGCTTCGATCTCGTTGGTTGTTATATATTATAATGCACTTTACGCCCGGTCGGCGGGCTGCGTGTGTCGTCGCGCAGTCCGTCCGATTTCGTTTTCGAACGTATTTTCGTGTCGTCAATCATATGGCGACTTCCGCGCGTTCGATTCCCGTTGGTCGGACGTTTGTCGGATATCGGCTTCTTTCGAACCGAGAATAAGAGTACAAAAACCTGAGTACACAAACAAAAATCCATGCATAAACGATTACCCTGAACGGTGGATCACTTGGCTCGTGGGTCGATGAAGAACGCAGCTAATTGCGCGTCAACGTGTGAACTGCAGGACACATGAACATCGACATTTCGAACGCACATTGCGGTCCACGGATACAATTCCTGGACCACGCCTGGCTGAGGGTTGCTCACGTAAACCTAAGACTGCTTGCGTTGCGTATCGTTGCTCTCGGTCCGTCTCTCTCTGTTCTTTCTTGCCTCGTCGACAGCCCGCCGTCGTTCGTTTTATATTTAAACGAACGTTTCTGAGTCGGAGGACGAGCGCCAAGCAAAAGAATACGAATTAAAGAGCGGTCGAGGGCTCGTACGCGACGTACGAGCGATTGTTGGACGTTCGTCGGCGTTCGTCGCTGGATCGTGTGGAGACCGGCGTACGCATGCTCTCGATACAAATATATATGAAAAATCTATCGCGTTCACGGGAGACTCGCAAAACTACCTCCGTCTCTTCTCTGTCCCTTCTTGGCTTGACAACCCGCCGTCGTTCGTGTTTTACGAACGTTTCTGAGTCGGACGAAGCGCAAGAAGAAGGATACGAATTAAAAGAGCGCGGAGAGAACCGTCGTCGTCGACGCGGTTATCGAGATACACAGAGCGAGTTTTCTTCGTGGCCGATTTTTTTTTTCTTTTTGTATCAGCCTCTGCTACGTTTTGTTAGTCTTCGATAAGCACGAATGACCGCGCCCCCGACGTCGTCTTAAATGAATTTTTGGCGAGACTGAGAGAAAGCAAAAATATTTTTGAACAAAGTCAGTCGAGAGAGGAGAGAAAAGAGAACCAAGATATTAAAACCTAAACCTAAACTTGGTGGCGTAACGAAAAACTGTGTGCCTTAAAGAAACACAACCGTCTTTTCATCAAGATGTTTTTACTCGTACAGCCCCAGGGATCGAATACCCACTCCGTCTGTTCGTGCGGCAGAGATGTATTCTGCAGGCGCGAGACGACTGACGAGAAGACAACGAGGACCGTCGCATCGATGGGTCGTCGTTGCGTTTTTCATCCTCTGTGCTTTTTTCTGTTCTTCGCGAACCCAGAGAAAGCCGTAGATCCGGGAACGGACACACGAGATTTCTTCGAACGCTGATGACTTAGGGAGATGATCCCCAGCGTTGCGCGGAGATCGGAGAGTACGCGTACATGTATCGGGACGAATTTTTCCCCGTCGGTCGCGTATCTCTCTGCCCGCGCGCCTGGCCCAAAGCCACGTTCGTCGGAAATCAACGAAAAGTGTGTTACGATCTAGCGTGCGTCTACGATCGGCTATATTTAAGGGTGACGAAGAAGAGAAAAGCTCACGGTGTTGCGCAACGTTTCTGTACCCGATTTTAAGATGTGCATGTGAGTCCGTTACAAAGTTGTTCGGATCGTCGAAAATAGTCGTTTTCGTCGTCGTGCGAAAGAGAGAATAATCTCTGACATTGGCACGGAGAGATCGCGCAGAGGAAGAGAACGATCCTCTTTGGCGAGGCTCGAGAAAGACTAACGAAACTTGATTAGAGACGAGGTATACACGCGCCGTACGTACGACGTACGCGCGTGTGATTTTTTTTTGCTTTAAGGCGATTCGGCGCTCCGAGTATTAGAGAAAAAGAGATCGTTGGTCATCCCATGTCTCTTCGTCGTCTATCGCTGGACCGCGCATCCTAACGTATCGCCGGTCGTCCAGTCCCCGAGTAATAAATTCACCCCGTTGTGTACGTCTCGCGCTCGCTTTTCCACTTGCGTGAGTTCCCGTGCGTTTTCGTCGCTGGTACAGAGCAAAGAAACCGATATGTTATATATATATGTCGCGTGTTCGATCTCTGTGCCAGCAATAACAGGCGAAAACAAGGAACCGCTGGAATCGTCGAGAAGAGAGAAACGGCTACGGGAGATATATTATACATAACACGTATATATATATATATTATACAAAGAGGACGGGCGTTAAAAACCGGAGATCGTTACGGGTGTCTTGCGTGAGTCTTAGCTCGAACATGATACGACGAACGAAGTTTAAAAGGCACTTTGGCGAGATGCATAAAACGTTTCTCGATCGAGATAGAATATAAGGTTCTCGATTCTATTCGAATTAATTTTTTTTTTTTATTTTTTTTTCTCTTTGAGGCGATTCTCGGAGAGAGAAATAAAAATAAAGACCCTCTGTCGCATTGTTATCAAACCGTCTTGCTTTTCTCGAATCGCGCCCACATGGCACGAAATTTTTTTTTCTTTGAAAAAAAAAAATTGTCACCGTGTCGTGACGTTGAAGCGACCTCAGAGTAGGCGAGATCACCCGCTGAATTTAAGCATATTACTAAGCGGAGGAAAAGAAACTAACAAGGATTTCCTTAGTAGCGGCGAGCGAACAGGAATTAGCCCAGCACTGAATCCCGCGGTTCCGCCGTTGGGAAATGTAGTGTTCGGGAGGATCCGTTTATCCCGTGACGTCGAACCGCGTCCAAGTCCATCTTGAATGGGGCCATGTACCCACAGAGGGTGCCAGGCCCGTAGTGACCGGAACGCGTTTCGGGAGGATCTCTCCTTAGAGTCGGGTTGCTTGAGAGTGCAGCCCTAAGTTGGTGGTAAACTCCATCTAAGGCTAAATACAACCACGAGACCGATAGCGAACAAGTACCGTGAGGGAAAGTTGAAAAGAACTTTGAAGAGAGAGTTCAAGAGTACGTGAAACCGTTCAGGGGTAAACCTGAGAAACCCAAAAGATCGAATGGGGAGATTCATCGTCGACGGCGTCGGTGATCGTTGGTGAGCGATGCTCCGGGTGGGCCTTCGTGGTTCCATTGGCGAGGGCACGCCACCTTCGATTCGAACGCTCCGGCGTCGTAGTCGTGCACTTCTCCCCTAGTAGAACGTCGCGACCCGTTGTGTGTCGGTCTACGGCCCGAGCGGGTGACTGTCGCGTCGCTTCGGCGCACGCGGCAGACCCTCGGTCGCCCGGCCGACTGCACGACGGTACACTAGACGGTATCGGGCCGCAACCAATCCATTCTCGAATGTGTGTGCGTCTAGACCGCCGCAAGCATCGTCGATCGTTCTCAGTTTTTACGGAGTTTAATTCCGTGCTGGGGCGTCGGCAGCTGTTGGCTGGCGGATTTCTTGGACTGGCCGAGTCTCTGATTACCGGTCGGCGACGCTATTGC
>NW_027212596.1:67500-80000 GCF_041682495.2 Bombus fervidus | reverse complement strand
ACGCCGCTGGACTTTGAATTTTTATATGCCGGCAAAAGCAATACGCCGCTGGACTTTGAATTTTTATATGTATGCTTGCAAAAGCAATACGCCGCTGGACTTTGTCGTTGGCATAAAAAAAAAGCAATACGCCGCTGGACTTTGTCGCGTGCGCTTGAAAAAGGAATTTCGCTGCGTACGGCCTTAGATGGTCGTACGTAGCGATTTTTTTTCCTTTAAATCAATTTTCGTCGAGTGCGATTCAAAAGCAATACGCCGCTGGACTTTGTCGTTGGCATGAAAAAAAAAGCAATACGCCGCTGGACTTTGTCGTTTTCAAGCAAAAACCAATACTCCGCTGGAATCGACAATTTAATTCCAAACACAATTTCGCTACGTACGGCCGTCGATGCGAACGATGGTCGTACGTAGCGATTTTTTTTTCCTTTAAATCCAATAGAGATAACGTCTCGAGGGCGTGCCCGGGCGCCACTCCCCCCCCCCCCAACCCCCCGCATCGCGGGTCAGCGCCGGGGTACGTACGATATTCTTAAGGTACGTACGTACGTACGAACGACGACGTAATTCGCAAGGGCGAGACGCGCGCTCGCTTCTCTTTTACTTTTCGTTCTCTCGTTTTTTCCTTCTTTCACCATCGACCAAACCGCTCTCGATCGATCCAAGAAACGAGACGAAAGTAACGAAAAATTAACGTAACGAAAATATACCGTGGACGTACGAAGTAACGGTCGCGATCGTTGCTCGCTCGCTGCGCTCGCTCGAACCTATACTAGCCCAACCCAAAACCGATCCCGCCAGTTTCTCCGATTTTAAGAGAAATCGAGGAACGAACGCGAAAAAGGGATTGGTTTTGGGTTGGGCTAGTTTTTTTTTCGAGCGAGCGCAGCGAGCGAGCAACGCTCGAGAGCCCGTCTGACTTTGAAAAATTTTCGTACCGAACGGTTATTTCGAGTTATCTCGCTTAAAAGCGTTATGATGCGTATATATTTTTACATAAATAGCAATATTATGTATTTCTACGTCGGGATTAAGCGTTTATTTCGTCCCGAGAACTTTAAAAAAAAATTTTTAATCGAACCGTTTTTTCGAATTTTTTCGCTTAAAAGCGTTATAAGGTGCGAATATTCTTGCATAAATCGCTTTAAAATGACGTTTTACGTCGGGATTAAGCATTTATTTCGTCGCTGAAAAGTTATATAAAAAAAGTATGATCGCGCCCGAGACGTTGGAACTTAGTCTCATTCTCGAGCGGTACGTAGGGACTTAGAAAAATTTCGGACCGAAACGTTATTTCGAGTTATTTCGCTTAAAAGCGTTACGAGGTATGAATATTTTTATAGAAATCGTTATGGTTCGACGAATTCTAGTCGAACGTAACGATTTCGTTTTATTTTTTTTAAAAATTGCCCCCTCCGGACCGACATGACCGGGAGGTTGGCACTTCGTCGATCCCCCGGCCGGTACGTAGGGACTTAGAAAAATTCCGGTCCAAAAAGTTATTTCGAGTTATCTCGCTTAAAAGCGTTATGATGCGTATATATTTTTATATAAATCGCTATATTATTATATTTTACGTCGGGATTAAACGTTTATTTCGTCCCGAAAACGTTAAAAAAAAATTTTTAATCGAACCGTTTTTTCGAATTTTTTCGCTTAAAAGCGTTATAAGGTGCGAATATTCTTGCATAAATCGCTTTAAAATGACGTTTTACGTCGGTATTAAGCGTTTATTTCGTCGCTGAAAAGTTATATAAAAAAAGTATGATCGCGCCCGAGACGTTGGAACTTAGTCTCATTCTGGACCGGTACGTTGGGACTTAGAAAAATTTTCGACCGAAAAGTTTTTTCGAGTTATTTCGTTAAAAAGCGTTATGAGGTATGAATATTTTTATATAAATCGCTATATTATTGTATTTTACGTCGGGATTAAACGTTTATTTGGTCCCGAAAACGTTAAAAAAAAATAGTGGACCGACGCGACTCGGCCCGTCGGACTTTGTCATACTCTCCACCGGTACGTAGGGACTTAGAAAAATTTTCGACCGAAAAGTTTTTTCGAGTTATTTCGCTTAAAAGTGTTATAAGGTATGAATATTTTTATATAAATCGCTATATTATTATATTTTACGTCGGGATTAAACGTTTATTTCGTCCCGAAAACGTTAAAAAAAAATTTTTAATCGAACCGTTTTTTCGAATTTTTTCGCTTAAAAGCGTTATAAGGTGCGAATATTCTTGCATAAATCGCTTTAAAATGACGTTTTACATCGGGATTAAGCATTTATTTCGTCGCTGAAAAGTTATATAAAAAAAGTATGATCGCGCCCGGGACGTTGGAACTTAGTCGCATTCTCGACCGGTACGTAGGGACTTAGAAAAATTTCGGACCGAAAAGTTTTTTCGAGTTATTTCGTTAAAAAGCGTTATGAGGTATGAATATTTTTATATAAATCGCTATATTATTGTATTTTACGTCGGGATTAAACGTTTATTTCGTCCGTGGAAGGTTAAAAAAAAACGGACGGATACGACCGGGCCTTTGGAACTTTGTCTCATTCTGGACCGGTACGTTGGGACTTAGAAAAATTTCGGCCGGCGGAAAAGTCCGAAATACTTATTTCGAGTTATTTCGTTAAAAAGCGTTATAAGGTATAAATATTTTTGCGGAAACGGTTATATCTCTATTAAATACAACTGGATTAAACGTTTTTTCGAATTTTTTAAAAAATTTGTGTTCGACGAACTGACACGACTGCGATATTTGTTTAATTATTTCGTTAATTAACGTTGCAAGGTATATATTTTTTTGCATATTTCTCGTTGTTTCAACGTGTTCTAATCGATTAAGAACGTGGTTTTTGTCCGTATTCGTTAAAAGAGGTGGTTTACTGATGCGATTTTAAAAAAAAAAAAAAATTAAATTTTTCGATAAAAACTCGTTTAAAATATTAAAATAAGCGGTGCGTTAAAATATCTCGACGATAGGACGTTTTATAAGGGTACTTTATTGGAACAAAGTGGTCGAGCGTTTCAGAGACTAAGTCCGACGGTACGTTGGGACTTAGAAAAATTTCGGCCGGCGGAAAAGTCCGAAAAGCTTATTTCGAGTTATTTCGTTAAAAAGCGTTATAAGGTATAAATATTTTTGCAGAAACGGTTATATCTCTATTAAATACAACTGGATTAAACGTTTTTTTCGAATTTTTTAAAAAATTAGTGTCCGTCGAACTGACACGACTGCGATATTTGTTTAATTTTTTCGTTAATTAACGTTGCAAGGTATATATTTTTTTGCATATTTCTCGTTGTTTTAACGTGTTCTAATCGATTAAGAACGTGGTTTTTGTCCGTATTCGTTAAAAGAGGTGGTTTACTGATGCGATTTTGAAAAAAAAAAAAAAATTAAATTTTTCGATAAAAACTCGTTTGAAATATTAAAATAAGCGGTGCGTTAAAATATCTCGACGATAGGACGTTTTATAAGGGTACTTTATTGGAACAAAGTGGTCGAGCGTTTCAGAGACTAAGTCCGACGGTACGTTGGGACTTAGAAAAATTTCGGCCGGCGGAAAAGTCCGAAAAGCTTATTTCGAGTTATTTCGTTAAAAAGCGTTATAAGGTATAAATATTTTTGCAGAAACGGTTATATCTCTATTAAATACAACTGGATTAAACGTTTTTTTCGAATTTTTTAAAAAATTAGTGTCCGTCGAACTGACACGACTGCGATATTTGTTTAATTTTTTCGTTAATTAACGTTGCAAGGTATATATTTTTTTGCATATTTCTCGTTGTTTTAACGTGTTCTAATCGATTAAGAACGTGGTTTTTGTCCGTATTCGTTAAAAGAGGTGGTTTACTGATGCGATTTTGAAAAAAAAAAAAAAATTAAATTTTTCGATAAAAACTCGTTTGAAATATTAAAATAAGCGGTGCGTTAAAATATCTCGACGATAGGATGTTTTCTAAGGGTAGTTTATTCGAAAAAAGTGGTCGAGCGTTTCAGAGACTAAGTCCGACGGTACGCTCTAACGGAGGTTTTACATGGTAAGCGCCCGGCCGCTGGCCCGGCCGGCGCCGACCGTCCGGCCGGCGCTTTGGTATCTATAAGAGACACGTCGAGTCGGACGGTCCGGACGGAACAGCGTCGAGCGCGTGGCTATTCTACGGCCTCGGTTGAGAATTCAGTCACCGCTCCTCGAGTCTTAGTGAACTTTTTTACTATTTCTCGACTGTTCCTTCGTTCTCGTATCGACTCTTTCTCTACACTGCTGCGCCGCGGGTCGCTGTCCTGGACGTAATGACCAAATAACGTGGCAAGGTTCCCCTTAGTCGGGAAGCTGGATCCTGTATGCTCGCACTAACTTTAAAAAAAGTTAGGGCAGTGTGCTTGTTACTAACTGAGTATCAATTCATGCTGGTTCGGCAGAGACCGTTCCAAAACTTATGTTATAGCGTACGCAGTACGTTTTAAACATACGAAAGGCTAATGGGGAGCGTACTACCTTTTAGGAAGTGCGTTCTTTCTGATTGGAGAATATCAAAAGAACGAACGAATATGTTTCTTACGAGGACGGTACGTTCAGCATGCAGTTTACGTGCTTTTTACCGCTAAGGCATATTCGTTCAACCAACAAACCATTCTTACAGAATGATCCTATGAACAGAATGATCTTAAAATATTCCACACAAACAATCAAACGAACGAAAGAAAGTAAAGAGAGAGTGGCGAAATGAGAGGAGAGAGAGTAGTGGCGTTCGACGTTACAACGGGAATTAAAAGGGTGTCGTCGAACGTTCACTAAGAACGAAAAGTCTCGTCGTACGGTGTTACGGACCCACCTACGACACTCTGAGGCTATTTTAAAAAGAGAGTCTTTTGACTCTAATATATAATATATATATAAAATACAAAGTTCCCTGGTTGATCCTGCCAGTAGTCATATGCTTGTCTCAAAGATTAAGCCATGCATGTCTCAGTACATGCCGCATTAAGGTGAAACCGCGAATGGCTCATTAAATCAGTTATGGTTTCTTAGATCATACTTAAACTTACTTGGATAACTGTGGTAATTCTAGAGCTAATACATGCAAACAGATTCGTACCAGAGATGGTACGAATGCTTTTATTAGATCAAAACCAATCGGTGGCGGATGGCTCGTCCGTTCGTCCATCGTTTGTTTTGGTGACTCTGAATAACTTTGTGCTGATCGCATGGTCATCTAGCACCGGCGACGCATCTTTCAAATGTCTGCCTTATCAACTGTCGATGGTAGGTTCTGCGCCTACCATGGTTGTAACGGGTAACGGGGAATCAGGGTTCGATTCCGGAGAGGGAGCCTGAGAAACAGCTACCACATCCAAGGAAGGCAGCAGGCGCGCAAATTACCCACTCCCGGCACGGGGAGGTAGTGACGAAAAATAACGATACGGGACTCATCCGAGGCCCCGTAATCGGAATGAGTACACTTTAAATCCTTTAACGAGGACCAATTGGAGGGCAAGTCTGGTGCCAGCAGCCGCGGTAATTCCAGCTCCAATAGCGTATATTAAAGTTGTTGCGGTTAAAAAGCTCGTAGTTGAATCTGTGTGTCACAGTGTCGGTTCACCGCTCGCGGT
This sequence comes from Bombus fervidus, assembly GCF_041682495.2. Classification (NCBI taxonomy): domain Eukaryota; kingdom Metazoa; phylum Arthropoda; class Insecta; order Hymenoptera; family Apidae; genus Bombus; species Bombus fervidus. The sequence continues at coordinate 74,380 of NW_027212596.1, read as the reverse complement.
GTTTAACTGGCATTATGTGGTACGTCCTATCGGTGGGCTTAGCTCCTCGCGGGGCGGTCCAACTAATATCCCATCGCGGTGCTCTTCACTGAGTGTCGAGGTGGGCCGATACGTTTACTTTGAACAAATTAGAGTGCTTAAAGCAGGCTACCTTCGCCTGAATACTGTGTGCATGGAATAATGGAATAGGACCTCGGTTCTATTTTGTTGGTTTTCGGAGCCCCGAGGTAATGATTAATAGGGACAGATGGGGGCATTCGTATTGCGACGTTAGAGGTGAAATTCTTGGATCGTCGCAAGACGGACAGAAGCGAAAGCATTTGCCAAAAATGTTTTCATTAATCAAGAACGAAAGTTAGAGGTTCGAAGGCGATCAGATACCGCCCTAGTTCTAACCATAAACGATGCCAGCCAGCGATCCGCCGAAGTTCCTCCGATGACTCGGCGGGCAGCTTCCGGGAAACCAAAGCTTTTGGGTTCCGGGGGAAGTATGGTTGCAAAGCTGAAACTTAAAGGAATTGACGGAAGGGCACCACCAGGAGTGGAGCCTGCGGCTTAATTTGACTCAACACGGGAAACCTCACCAGGCCCGGACACCGGAAGGATTGACAGATTGATAGCTCTTTCTTGATTCGGTGGGTGGTGGTGCATGGCCGTTCTTAGTTGGTGGAGCGATTTGTCTGGTTAATTCCGATAACGAACGAGACTCTAGCCTGCTAAATAGACGTAAATTATGGTATCTCGAAGGCCCCCGGCTTCGGTCGGCGGGTTTTTACTACCAACGTACAAACAAATCTTCTTAGAGGAACAGGCGGCTTCTAGCCGCACGAGATTGAGCAATAACAGGTCTGTGATGCCCTTAGATGTTCTGGGCCGCACGCGCGCTACACTGAAGGAATCAGCGTGTTTTCCCTGGCCGAAAGGCCCGGGTAACCCGCTGAACCTCCTTCGTGCTAGGGATTGGGGCTTGCAATTATTCCCCATGAACGAGGAATTCCCAGTAAGCGCGAGTCATAAGCTCGCGTTGATTACGTCCCTGCCCTTTGTACACACCGCCCGTCGCTACTACCGATTGAATGATTTAGTGAGGTCTTCGGACTGGTGCGCGGCCAATGTGATAAGCATTGCCGATGTTACCGGGAAGATGACCAAACTTGATCATTTAGAGGAAGTAAAAGTCGTAACAAGGTTTCCGTAGGTGAACCTGCGGAAGGATCATTAACGAAAAATACAAAAACACAAAGAATATATTTGACTTGAACACTGTATAATAAAATATATATAATATCGTCGGTAAGGAGCCGTACTCCTCCTATATCGACACAAAGTATATACGACGTATTAACAAGCTATATACTTTGACAAAAGCCAAATTTTTTACAATAAGGAGGTGAGAGACGCTCCAGTTACGAAACTATACGAAGAGTGTGGCACTCTCTCTCGATCATCGGGATGAAGAGATATACTTTTACACGAATAATTCGAGGCGCCTGCGTGAGGTCGTACACAGAAAGACCCGCCGTCTCCGAATAATATTATAACAAACGAAAAACTTAAAAATATTCTCGAGGCGCCTGCGTGAGGTCGTAAACAGAAGGACCCGCCGTCTCCGAATAATATAACACACGGAAAACTTAAAAAGATTCTCGAGGCGCTTGCGTGAGGTCGTACACAGAAAGACCCGCCGTCTCCGAATCCTATAACACGAAACCGCTACTATTAATAATAATAATAATAATAACGATATGTGAGGGAACTTGAGCTGAACACATATCGAAAAAACTAAAAGTTACAGTGGAAACCACGTGTAATGAGAAATGCGATCGAGGCGCCTGCGTGAGGTCGTACACAGAAAGACCCGCCGTCACGATCTCGTATTTCGTATTTGCATCGTGGAAATCCAACGAACGAACAATATAATATATAAACTAAAATCTCTAAAGTGCCTCGTGTCGGAGAGATCACTGCTCACACCTCTTCTATATTTCGTAGTTGCGTTGCGTAGGCCTCACCTCCTAGCAACGGGACATAAGGAAGACTGCTCTTTGGGATCGAACGAAGCGTCTATAACGAGTCGTCGACGAGAGCGAAAGAACGCGAATAGCGAGCCGCAGAAAAAAAGGATACCGAATTATATATCTTCGAAGGTTCTCTTCGAAGATCCATGGATACCTATATCTGCGCGTCTCCAGCTATCTCGCGCGTCTCTCCAAACTCTCGTCGTTCCTCGAAACGTGCTTCCTACCCAAAGGGCGTTCGTTCTTCCTATGTCGTTTCGTTGTCGTTCGTTTCAACGGCGAACGATATACGATGTTCGACAAAACGAAACCACGTTGTACGTTCGTACTCGTGGATCGGGTAACCTAGAACGAAAACGCATTGCGTGGATGTTGGCCCGAAAAGATATATACCAGTGCGAGTGATGGTAAAGAGTAACGATTCTTAACTAGACGAAGTTGGTTCGGAGGGGACCGCCGGCCGTCTCTCTATCCTCGCGAGTCTAATGCCTCGTTCCGTCGCTAGAGTTTTTCAAACTCTGCTTCTGGCTATCGGGAAGAATAGACCGCGCGCGAGGAAGAGGAAGGACGACCGTGCGCGTCCCATCGATTTTTTTTATTTTTACCTGAACCACCGAAGTCGATTCAGAGGGGACCGCCGGCCGTCTCTCTATCCTCGTTGTCGTGAGTCATATGCCTCGTTCCGTCGCTAGAGTTTTTCAAACTCTGCTTCTGGCTATCGGGAAGAAACGACCGCGCGAGGAAGACGACGACGACCGTGCGCGTCCCATCGAATTTTTTTTTATTTTTACCTGATCGACGGAAGTTTCGTCCGGTTCGTCTCTTTTACCATCGTCTCGTCGACCCGTTCAGAGGGGACCGCCTGTCCATATCCTCGTTGTCGTGAGTCATATGCCTCGTTCCGTCGCTAGAGTTTTTCAAACTCTGCTTCTGGCTATCGGGAAGAAACGACCGCGCGAGGCCGATGGCTGCGAGTCCCATCGAATTTTTTTTAAACGCACGCACACACATACACCTGAACGGAGATGCGTTCCTTTTCGTCGCGATTTTTCGCGCTTTAGTCGTCGTTGTCGCCATCCGTTCGGAGGGGACCGCCGGCCGTCTCTCTATCCTCGTTGTCGAGAGTCTAATGCCTCGTTCCGTCGCTAGAGTTTTTCAAACTCTGCTTCTGGCTATCGGGAAGAAAAGACCGCGCGAGGAAGAGGAAGGACGACCGTGCGCGTCCCTTTCGAATTTTTTTTTATTTTTACCTGAGCGACCAAAGTGGATTCAGAGGGGACCGCCGGTCGTCTCTCTATCCTCGTTGTCGCGAGTCTAATGCCTCGTTCCGTCGCTAGAGTTTTTCAAACTCTGCTTCTGGCTATCGGGAAGAATAGACCGCGCGCGAGGAAGAGGAAGGACGACCGTGCGCGTCCCATCGATTTTTTTTATTTTTACCTGAACCACCGAAGTCGATTCAGAGGGGACCGCCGGCCGTGTCTGTATCCTCGTTGTCGAGAGTCTAATGCCTCGTTCCGTCGCTAGAGTTTTTCAAACTCTGCTTCTGGCTATCGGGAAGAAACGACCGCGCGAGGAAGACTACGACCGTGCGCGTCCCATCGATTTTTTTTTACCCGAACGATGGAGATGCATATCGGCTGTTTGCTTCGAATAACTGGACGAGAGGAACGAACTTATATATATATCATGGGCTAGCCACCGTGCGCTTTCTTCGCGAGATCGTGTGCTGTACAGAGGATTCAGAATCGGGTGTTATATCCCCGTCGTTTCCTGACGAACGGAGCTTCGATCTCGTTGGTTGTTATATATTATAATGCACTTTACGCCCGGTCGGCGGGCTGCGTGTGTCGTCGCGCAGTCCGTCCGATTTCGTTTTCGAACGTATTTTCGTGTCGTCAATCATATGGCGACTTCCGCGCGTTCGATTCCCGTTGGTCGGACGTTTGTCGGATATCGGCTTCTTTCGAACCGAGAATAAGAGTACAAAAACCTGAGTACACAAACAAAAATCCATGCATAAACGATTACCCTGAACGGTGGATCACTTGGCTCGTGGGTCGATGAAGAACGCAGCTAATTGCGCGTCAACGTGTGAACTGCAGGACACATGAACATCGACATTTCGAACGCACATTGCGGTCCACGGATACAATTCCTGGACCACGCCTGGCTGAGGGTTGCTCACGTAAACCTAAGACTGCTTGCGTTGCGTATCGTTGCTCTCGGTCCGTCTCTCTCTGTTCTTTCTTGCCTCGTCGACAGCCCGCCGTCGTTCGTTTTATATTTAAACGAACGTTTCTGAGTCGGAGGACGAGCGCCAAGCAAAAGAATACGAATTAAAGAGCGGTCGAGGGCTCGTACGCGACGTACGAGCGATTGTTGGACGTTCGTCGGCGTTCGTCGCTGGATCGTGTGGAGACCGGCGTACGCATGCTCTCGATACAAATATATATGAAAAATCTATCGCGTTCACGGGAGACTCGCAAAACTACCTCCGTCTCTTCTCTGTCCCTTCTTGGCTTGACAACCCGCCGTCGTTCGTGTTTTACGAACGTTTCTGAGTCGGACGAAGCGCAAGAAGAAGGATACGAATTAAAAGAGCGCGGAGAGAACCGTCGTCGTCGACGCGGTTATCGAGATACACAGAGCGAGTTTTCTTCGTGGCCGATTTTTTTTTTCTTTTTGTATCAGCCTCTGCTACGTTTTGTTAGTCTTCGATAAGCACGAATGACCGCGCCCCCGACGTCGTCTTAAATGAATTTTTGGCGAGACTGAGAGAAAGCAAAAATATTTTTGAACAAAGTCAGTCGAGAGAGGAGAGAAAAGAGAACCAAGATATTAAAACCTAAACCTAAACTTGGTGGCGTAACGAAAAACTGTGTGCCTTAAAGAAACACAACCGTCTTTTCATCAAGATGTTTTTACTCGTACAGCCCCAGGGATCGAATACCCACTCCGTCTGTTCGTGCGGCAGAGATGTATTCTGCAGGCGCGAGACGACTGACGAGAAGACAACGAGGACCGTCGCATCGATGGGTCGTCGTTGCGTTTTTCATCCTCTGTGCTTTTTTCTGTTCTTCGCGAACCCAGAGAAAGCCGTAGATCCGGGAACGGACACACGAGATTTCTTCGAACGCTGATGACTTAGGGAGATGATCCCCAGCGTTGCGCGGAGATCGGAGAGTACGCGTACATGTATCGGGACGAATTTTTCCCCGTCGGTCGCGTATCTCTCTGCCCGCGCGCCTGGCCCAAAGCCACGTTCGTCGGAAATCAACGAAAAGTGTGTTACGATCTAGCGTGCGTCTACGATCGGCTATATTTAAGGGTGACGAAGAAGAGAAAAGCTCACGGTGTTGCGCAACGTTTCTGTACCCGATTTTAAGATGTGCATGTGAGTCCGTTACAAAGTTGTTCGGATCGTCGAAAATAGTCGTTTTCGTCGTCGTGCGAAAGAGAGAATAATCTCTGACATTGGCACGGAGAGATCGCGCAGAGGAAGAGAACGATCCTCTTTGGCGAGGCTCGAGAAAGACTAACGAAACTTGATTAGAGACGAGGTATACACGCGCCGTACGTACGACGTACGCGCGTGTGATTTTTTTTTGCTTTAAGGCGATTCGGCGCTCCGAGTATTAGAGAAAAAGAGATCGTTGGTCATCCCATGTCTCTTCGTCGTCTATCGCTGGACCGCGCATCCTAACGTATCGCCGGTCGTCCAGTCCCCGAGTAATAAATTCACCCCGTTGTGTACGTCTCGCGCTCGCTTTTCCACTTGCGTGAGTTCCCGTGCGTTTTCGTCGTTGGTACAGAGCAAAGAAACCGATATGTTATATATATATATATGTCGCGTGTTCGATCTCTGTGCCAGCAATAACAGGCGAAAACAAGGAACCGCTGGAATCGTCGAGAAGAGAGAAACGGCTACGGGAGATATATTATACATAACACGTATATATATATATATATTATACAAAGAGGACGGGCGTTAAAAACCGGAGATCGTTACGGGTGTCTTGCGTGAGTCTTAGCTCGAACATGATACGACGAACGAAGTTTAAAAGGCACTTTGGCGAGATGCATAAAACGTTTCTCGATCGAGATAGAATATACGGTTCTCGATTCTATTCGAATTAATTTTTTTTTTTTATTTTTTTTTCTCTTTGAGGCGATTCTCGGAGAGAGAAATAAAAATAAAGACCCTCTGTCGCATTGTTATCAAACCGTCTTGCTTTTCTCGAATCGCGCCCACATGGCACGAAATTTTTTTTTCTTTGAAAAAAAAAAATTGTCACCGTGTCGTGACGTTGAAGCGACCTCAGAGTAGGCGAGATCACCCGCTGAATTTAAGCATATTACTAAGCGGAGGAAAAGAAACTAACAAGGATTTCCTTAGTAGCGGCGAGCGAACAGGAATTAGCCCAGCACTGAATCCCGCGGTTCCGCCGTTGGGAAATGTAGTGTTCGGGAGGATCCGTTTATCCCGTGACGTCGAACCGCGTCCAAGTCCATCTTGAATGGGGCCATGTACCCACAGAGGGTGCCAGGCCCGTAGTGACCGGAACGCGTTTCGGGAGGATCTCTCCTTAGAGTCGGGTTGCTTGAGAGTGCAGCCCTAAGTTGGTGGTAAACTCCATCTAAGGCTAAATACAACCACGAGACCGATAGCGAACAAGTACCGTGAGGGAAAGTTGAAAAGAACTTTGAAGAGAGAGTTCAAGAGTACGTGAAACCGTTCAGGGGTAAACCTGAGAAACCCAAAAGATCGAATGGGGAGATTCATCGTCGACGGCGTCGGTGATCGTTGGTGAGCGATGCTCCGGGTGGGCCTTCGTGGTTCCATTGGCGAGGGCACGCCACCT